>NW_027590732.1:77500-107500 GCF_964213995.1 Mustelus asterias
ACATGATTCCAAAGAGGGAATTCATTGGAATTCCCATTCAGCTGGACCTGCTTTCGCGACAGTCTGGGGGAGAGTCACAGAGTCAGAGAGGTTTACAGTATGGAAACAGGCCCTTCGGCCCAACTTGTCCATGCTGCCCCTTTTTTTAACCCCGAAGCTAGTCCCAATTGCCCGCGTTTGGCCCATATCCCTCTATACCCATCGTACCCATGTAACTGTCTAAATACTTTTTAAAAGACAAAATTGTACCCGCCTCTACTACTACCTCTGGCAGCTCGTTCCAGACACTCACCTCTCTCTGTGTGAAAAAATTGCCCCTCTGGACACTTTTATATCTCTCCCCTCTCACCTTAAACCTATGTCCTCTAGTTTTAGACTCCCCTACCTTTGGGAAAGGATATTGACTCTCTAGCTGATCTGTGCCCCTCATTATTTTATAGACCTCTATAAGATCACCCCTCAGCCTCCTATGCTCCAGAGAAAAAAGTCCCAGTCTATCCAGCCTCTCCTTATAACTCAAACCATCAAGTCCCGGTAGCATCCTAGTAAATCTTTTCTGCACTCTTTCTCGTTTAATAATATCCTTTCTATAATAGGGTGACCAGAACTGTACACAGTATTCCAAGTGTGGCCTTACCAATGTCTTGTACAACTTCAACAAGACGTTCCAACTCCTGTATTCAATGTTCTGACCGATGAAACCAAGCATGCCGAATGTGTTCTTCACCACTCTGTCCACCTGTGACTCCACTTTCAAGGAGCTATGAACATGTACCCCTAGATCTCTTTGTTCTGTAACTCTCCCCAACGCCCTACCATTAACTGAGTAAGTCCTGCCCTGGTTCAATCGACCAAAATGCATCACCTCGCATTTATCTAAATTAAACTCCATCTGCCATTCGTCAGCCCACTGGCCTCTTGGGTGTTGTACATTCCCATCGCTCCGCCGTTGGCGGCCGTGCCTCAGCTGCCTGGGGTTCCGGGAATTGGGGGAGCGCCTCATGCTCTCGAAGTCCCTCCCTCAATCCTCTCCGCCTCTCTGAATTCCTTCAGGAACCTCCTCAAAACAACCCTTCAGCTGTCTTGACTTCACACTTTATTCCTTGCCATTCCTGGTGACTCGGGCATGTCAAGGGGCGCTATACCAATGCAAGTCGCCATTGAGTACAATGGCGTCTATTACTGGCCTGTGTTAAAAATTCCCCTGCGATCAGTGATCGGGGCCAGACATTTGTATTCTGATATCACCATTGGCTAACCCAGCTGTCCACCTGTGACTCCACTTTCAAGGAGCTATGAACCTGTACCCCTCCATCTCTTTGTTCTGTAACTCTCCCCAATGCCCTACCATTAACTGAGTAAGTCCTGCCCTGGTTCGATCTACCAAAATGCAGTAGTCTTAAGGGTTCTGCCATTTGCTGTGTATTTCCCATCTGTGTTAGACCTTCCAAAATGCATTGGACCCATCTCATCGAATGGTGGAACACTATCGATGGGCCGAATGGCCTAGTTCTGCTCCCACATGGTCTTATGGTCAATAAGGAATGTTGTTGGGGAAGTGTGGGATGATTTGAAGCAGAAATGGAGGGAGAATTGAGCGTTGGTTTTGTGGTGAATCTGATCCCGGTTTCCGATCCTCCTTCCTCAGCCCGCGCCCTTGGCTCCCTCGGGACGTTGGAAGAGTTGCGCCTTTGTCGGAGTGATGGGAACATCACGGCTGCCATCCCGTTAGCTCAAGAGATGCAGAACCTGCGGCAACTCAGGGTGCTGAGTATCACCAACGGTCTGGATGACCGCAGCTTGGTCAGATTGGGTGAGTCATTCCACCAGAGAAGCCTTGCCCGATGGGAATTTATCGCACAGGCGACACGGGGAAACGCCGAAAGCTTGGGCAACGAGGTAGCTTTGGCATCTCGAGGGAGGAGCGGGATAAGCAGGGAGGGATTTCCAGAGCTAAGGGCCCCCCCCGGGCATCTGAAGGCATGGCCGCCAATGGCGGAGCGATGATGGCACGGTGGCACAGTGGGTTAACACTGCTGCCTCACTAACCCAGTTTCAATTCTGGCCTCTTTGTGCGGAGTCTGCACGTTCTCCCCGTGTCTGCGTGGGTTTCCTCCGGGTGCTCCGGTTTCCTCCCATAGTCCAAAAGACGTGCTGGTTAGGGTGCATTGGCGGTGCTAAATTGCCCCTAGTGTCGAAAGATGTGCAGGTCAGGAGGATTCGCCTTGTTAAATTGCCCCTTAGTGCCCAAAGATGTGTGGATTAGGTGGATTGGCCATGCTAAATTGTCCCTTAGTGTCCAAAGATGTACAGGTTAGGTGGATTGGCCATGCTAAATTGTCCCTTAGTGTCCAAAGATGTACAGGTTAGGTGGATTGGCCATGCTAAATTGCCCCTTAGTGTCCAAAGATGTGCAGGTTAGGTGGATTGGCCATGCTAAATTGCCCCTTAGTGCCCAAAGATGTGCAGGTTAGGTGGATTGGCCATGCTAAATTGCCCCTTAGAGCCCAAAGATGTGCGGGTTAGGTGGTTTGCCCATGCTAAATTGTCTCTTGGTGTCCATAGATGTGTAGGTTAGTGGATTGGCCGTGCTAAATTGCCCCTTAGTATCCAAAGATGTGCAGGTTAGGTGGATTGGCCATGCTAAATTGCCCCTTAGTATCCAAAGATGTGCAGGTTAGGTGGATTGGCCATGCTAAATTGCCCCTTAGTGTCCAAAGATGTGCAGGTTAGGTGGATTGGCCTTACTAAATTGTCCCTTAGTGTCCAAGGATGTGCAGGTTAGGTGGATCGGCCATGCTAAATTGCCCCTTAGTGCCCAAAGATGTGCGGGTTAGGTGGTTTGGCCATGTTAAATTGTCTCTTGGTGTCCATAGATGTGTAGGTTAGGTGGATTGGCCATGCTAAATTGCCCCTTAGTGTCCAAAGATGTGCAGGTTAGGTGGATTGGCCATGCTAAATTGCTCCTTAGTGTCCTAAGATGTGCAGGTTAGGTGGATTGGCCGTGCTAAATTGCTCCTTAGTGCCCTAAGATGTGCAGGTTAGGTGGATTGGCCATGCTAAATTGCCCCTTAGTGTCCCAAGATGTGCAGGTTAGGTGGATTGGCCATGCTAAATTGCTCCTTAGTGTCCTAAGATGTGCAGGTTAGGTGGATCGGCCATGGTAAATTGACGCTCGTGTCAGGGGGATTAGCTAGGGTAAATAGGTGGGGTTATGGGGAAACGGCCTGGATGAGATTGTGGTCGGTGCAGACTCGATGGGCTGAATGGCCTCCTTCTGCGCTGTAGGGAATTCTATGATTCTATGATTTGGATGCTGACTTGTCTCTCAATTATCTATCCACCCCCCGCCATTTCTCCCACTACAGCGGAAGTGGCTAAAAGCGGGCACCTTTCCAAACTTCAGACTCTGGACCTAAGCATGAACGAGGGCCCGAGCGACCTGGGTTGGAGGGACTTCTTCCTGACCCTGGACAACATGAACGAGCTGCGGGAGCTGAACATCTCTCGCATGTACACCAACCAGCTGAAGCCCCAACCCGACACCTGCAAGGCGCTGGTGCAGTGTGTCTCCCGCCTGCCCTCCTTGGTCAACATCTTGATGCTCAGCTGGATGCTCGACGCCATGGACTTCAACATGTTCAACGCCATGAAGGAGAACCACCCTCAGTCTAGACGTCTGCGTCTGCTGCAGCAGTGGACGCTCCCGTTCACGCCCATCGTCTTGACTGAGGAGTGAAGGGAGGGCCAGCGGAGAGGGCCGATTGGCCCCATTTCCGACACCATTCCACCGCCATGCCGAAACACTGTAGTTAAGAAAGCCACCAACCCCTCAGCTTTCTCAGAGGACTAAGGAAATTCGGCATGTCTGCTATGGCTCTCATCAGCTTTTACAGAAGCCCGATAGAAAGCATCCTTTCCGGATGTATAAGACCCTAAGACATAGGAGCAGAATGAGGCCACTCGGCCCATCGAGTCTGCTCCGCCATTCAATCATGGCTGATATTTTTCTCATCCCCATTCTCCTGCCTTTTCCCCATAACCCCTGATCCCCTTATCAATCAAGAACCGATCTACATATCACAGCTTGGTATTTCTCTTGCTCTGACCAAGACCACAAGAAGCTACCAAGAGTTGTGAATGTAGCCCAGTCCATCACTCAAACCAGCCTCCCATCCATTGACACTGTCCACACTTCCCGCTGCCTCGGGGAAAAGCAGCCAGCATAATCAAGGACCCCACGCACATTCTCTCTTCCACCTTCTTCCATCGGGAAAAAGATACAAAAGTCTGAGGTCACGTACCAACCGACTCAAGAACAGCTTCTTTCCTGCTGCCGTCAGACTTTTGAATGGACCTATACGGCGGGACGGTGGCACAGTGGGTTAGCACTGCTGCCTCACAGCGCCAGGGACCCGGGTTCGATTCCTGGCTCGGGTCACTGTCTGTGTGGAGTTTGCACATTCTCCCCGTGTCTGCGTGGGTTTCCTCCGGGTGCTCCGGTTTCCTCCCACAGTCCAAAAGAAGTGCTGGTTAGGTGGATTTATCCAAACAGGTGCCGGACTGTGGCGACTAGGGGTATTTCACACCAACTTTGTTGCTGTGTTAATGTAAGCCTTACTTGTGACTAATAAATAAACTTTAACTTTAATTTAACTACCCTGCATTAAGTTGATCTTTCTCTACACCCGAGCTGTGACTGTGACACTACATTCTGCACCCTCTCCTTTCCTTCTCTATGAACGGTATGCTCTGTCTGTATAGTGCGCAAGAAACAATACTTTTCACTGTATCCCAATACATGTGACAATAATAAATCAAATCCTTCTCCCCTATGTACTCTATGAACGGTATGCCTTGTCTGTATAGCGCGCAAGAAACAATACTTTTCACTGTGTCCCAATACATGTGACAATAATAAATCAAATCCTTCTCCCCTATGTACTCTATGAACGGTATGCTTTGTCTGAATAGTGCGCAAGAAACAATACTTTTCACTGTATCCCAATACATGTGACAATAATAAATCAAATCCTTCTCCCCTATGTACTCTATGAACGGTATGCTTTGTCTGAATAGTGCGCAAGAAACAATACTTTTCACTGTGTCCCAATACATGTGACAATAATAAATCAAATCCTTCTCCCCTATGTACTCTATGAACGGTATGCTTTGTCTGAATAGTGCGCAAGAAACAATACTTTTCACTGTGTCCCAATACATGTGACAATAATAAATCAAATCCTTCTCCCCTATGTACTCTATGAACGGTATGCTTTGTCTGAATAGTGCGCAAGAAACAATACTTTTCACTGTGTCCCAATACATGTGACAATAATAAATCAAATCAAATCCTTCTCCCCTATGTACTCTATGAACGGTATGCTTTGTCTGAATAGTGCGCAAGAAACAATACTTTTCACTGCATCCCAATACATGTGACAATAATAAATCAAATCAAATCCTTCTCCCCTATGTACTCTATGAACGGCATGCTTTGTCTGCATAGCGCGCAAGAAACAATACTTTTCACTGTATCCCAATACATGTGACAATAATAAATCAAATCCTTCTCCCCTATGTACTCGATGAACGGTATGCTTTGTCTGAATAGTGCGCAAGAAACAATACTTTTCACTGTATCCCAATACATGTGACAATAATAAATCAAATCCTTCTCCCCTATGTACTCTATGAACGGTATGCTCTGTCTGTATAGTGCGCAAGAAACAATACTTTTCACTGTATCCCAATACATGTGACAATAATAAATCAAATCCTTCTCCCCTATGTACTCTATGAACGGTATGCTCTGTCTGTATAGCGCGCAAGAAACAATACTTTTCACTGTATCCCAATACATGTGACAATAATAAATCAAATCCTTCTCCCCTATGTACTCTATGAACGGTATGCTTTGTCTGAATAGTGCGCAAGAAACAATACTTTTCACTGTGTCCCAATACATGTGACAATAATAAATCAAATCCTTCTCCCCTATGTACTCTATGAACGGTATGCTTTGTCTGAATAGTGCGCAAGAAACAATACTTTTCACTGTGTCCCAATACATGTGACAATAATAAATCAAATCCTTCTCCCCTATGTACTCTATGAACGGTATGCTTTGTCTGAATAGTGCGCAAGAAACAATACTTTTCACTGTGTCCCAATACATGTGACAATAATAAATCAAATCAAATCCTTCTCCCCTATGTACTCTATGAACGGTATGCTTTGTCTGAATAGTGCGCAAGAAACAATACTTTTCACTGTGTCCCAATACATGTGACAATAATAAATCAAATCAAATCCTTCTCCCCTATGTACTCTATGAACGGCATGCTTTGTCTGCATAGCGCGCAAGAAACAATACTTTTCACTGTATCCCAATACATGTGACAATAATAAATCAAATCCTTCTCCCCTATGTACTCGATGAACGGTATGCTTTGTCTGAATAGTGCGCAAGAAACAATACTTTTCACTGTATCCCAATACATGTGACAATAATAAATCAAATCCTTCTCCCCTATGTACTCGATGAACGGTATGCTTTGTCTGAATAGTGCGCAAGAAACAATACTTTTCACTGTATCCCAATACATGTGACAATAATAAATCAAATCCTTCTCCCCTATGTACTCTATGAACGGTATGCTTTGTCTGAATAGTGCGCAAGAAACAATACTTTTCACTGTATCCCAATACATGTGACAATAATAAATCAAATCCTTCTCCCCTATGTACTCTAGGAACGGTATGCTTTGTCTGTACAGCGCGCAAGAAACAATACCTTTCACTGTATCCCAATACATGTGACAATAATAAATCAAATCCTTCTCCCCTCTGTACTCTATGAACGGTATGCTTTGTCTGTACAGCGCGCAAGAAACAATACTTTTCACTGTATCCCAATACATGTGACAATAATAAATCAGATCAAAATCAAAAGTCAAACCTCCCCTCGCTCTGCCGGAGTGTCAGAGAACAATCAAGCACGGGAACAGGCCCTTCGGCCCATCCAAGCCTGTGACCAGACTATCCCTTTGTTTGCCTCCCATTCATGTGTCTGTTGTGGCAAAGTTAAGTTTGTGAAGTTGGAAATCGATGTTGGTAACGGGTGAACAAATTGTAACAATGCGAGAGGGGAGAGAACATTGCAGTGGTCCCTCTGAAACCTGGTGTTCTGTGTCCGTGCTTGGGAAATTTAAAAAGCAAAATACATCCATACCCCAAGCTTAAACATGAGTATCGAAAAGTCAAGAAGTAGTCTTGACAAAGACAACCTTTTTTTAAAATTTAGTCCAATCAATTCAAAGCAGACCCTCAGCTACCAAGAACCTCTAAGATTTGAATTAGACGGTGTTCACAACATCAGGCCAATCCTATTGTCGGAAAATTGATAGGTCATCACAGGTATGAAAGGGAGTGCAGGGGGTAAAAAAACAGCACCTGAAGAACTGCCACCTCTCAAGACTCGAGAGGGTGAGAACAGCCCTCAACCCCGTGAGGTTCAGGTATCTCTTAAGAACATAAGAACATAAGAAATAGGAGCAGGAGTAGGCCATCTAGCCCCTCGAGCCTGCCCCGCCATTCAACAAGATCATGGCTGATCTGACGTGGATCAGTTCCACTTACCCGCCTGATCCCCATAACCCCTAATTCCCTTACCAATCAGGAATCCATCTATCCGTGATTTAAACATATTCAACGAGGTAGCCTCCACCACTTCAGTGGGCAGAGAATTCCAGAGATTCACCACCCTCTGAGAGAAGAAGTTCCTCCTCAACTCTGTCCTAAACTGACCCCCCTTTATTTTGAGGCTGTGCCCTCTAGTTCTAGCTTCCTTTCTAAGTGGAAAGAATCTCTCCACCTCTACCCTATCCAGCCCCTTCATTATCTTATAGGTCACTATAAGATCCCCCCTCAGCCTTCTAAATTCCAAGAGTACAAACACAATCTGCTCAGTCTCTCCTCATAATCAACACCCCTCATCTCTGGTATCAACCTGGTGAACCTTCTCTGCACTCCCTCCAAGGCCAATATATCCTTCCGCAAATAAGGGGACCAATACTGCACACAGTATTCCAGCTGCGGCCTCACCAATGCCCTGTACAGATGCAGCAAGACATCTTTGCTTTTATATTCTATCCCCCTTGCGATGTAGGCCAACATCCCATTTGCCTTCTTGATCACCTGTTGCACCTGCAGACTGGGTTTTTGCATCTCATGCACAAGGACCCCCAGGTCCCTTTGCACAGCAGCATGTTGTAATTTTTTTCCATTCAGATAATAATCCAATTTGCTATTATTTCCTCCAAAGTGAATAACCTCGCATTTGTCAACGTTATACTCCATCTGCCAGATCCTCGCCCACTCACTCAGCCTGTCCAAATCTCTCTGTAGACCTTCTACGCCCTCCACACGATTCACTTTTCCACTTATCTTTGTGTCGTCTGTAAACTTTGTTACCCTACGCTCAGTCCCCTCCTCCAGATCGTCTATATAAATGGTAAATAGTTGAGGCCCCAGTACCGATCCCTGCGACACGCCACTAGTTACCATCTGCCAACCAGAAAAGCACCCATTTATTCCGACTCTCTGCTTCCTGTCAGACAACCAATCCCCAATCCACTCTAACAAGAGAAAGCAAAATCTAACTTGCTAAATCAGTAAGAATGTACAGACAGAAGAATCAACAGACGAACTCCGAAAGATTCCAAAGGCCACAAACCTGGTTGTATTTTGAGTGTGACGAATTCCATTATTATATTTTTATTTGGTGAATGAATGAGTATTTGTATTTATTTCAACAGCATTCCATGAGAATCTTATTTTTTATTTGATACGTTAGTTGTTTAGTTAAAGCTTCAAGTTAAATAAATAAATTGTTACGTGTTCGTTTTAAAGTGAGTGCCAGGGATTTCTGTTAGTTAACCACTAAACGTTACTGAAGGACAGTTCACACCTTTGCATACATTTTTAACAGATTACGAGGCGAGGTATTCCTCTCTGGGGGATTCTGCGTTACTTCTCAAAAGGGGGAATCAACCTTCACATTGTAACACTACCCGTGTCTGCGTAGGTTTCCTCCCACAGTCCAAAGATGTGTAGGTTAGGTGGATTGGCCAAGCTAAATTGCCCCTTAGTGTCCAAAGATGTGTGGGTTAGGGGGATTGGCCATGCTAAATTGTCCCTTAGTGTCCAAAGATGTGCAGGTTAGGTGGATTGGCCATGCTAAATTGCCCCTTAGTGTCCAAAGATGTGCAGGTTAGGTGGATTGGCCATGCTAAGTTGCCCCTTTGTGTACAAAGATGTGTGGGTTAGGTGGATTGGCCATGCTAAGTTGTCCCTTAGTGCCCAAAGATGTGTGGGTTAGGTGGATTGGCCATGCTAAATTGCCCCTTAGTGTCCAAAGATGTGCGGGTTAGGGGGATTGGCCATGCTAAATTGTCCCTTAGTGTCCAAAGATGTGTGGGTTAGGGGGATTGGCCATGCTAAATTGCCCCTTAGTGTCCAAAGATGTGCAGGTTAGGTGGATTGGCCATGCTAAATTGCCCCTTAGTGTCCAAAGATGTGCGGGTTAGGGGGATTCGCCATGCTAAATTGCCCCTTAGTGTCCAAAGATGTGCAGGTTAGGGGGATTGGCCATGCTAAATTGCCCCTTAGTGTCCAAAGATGTGTAGGTTAGGTGGATTGGCCATGCTAAATTGCCCCTTAGTGTCCAAAGATGTGCGGGTTAGGGAGATTGGCCATGCTAAATTGTCCCTTAGTGTCCAAAGGTGTGAAGGTTCGGTGGATTGGCCATGCTAAACTGCCCCTTATGTCCAAAGATGTATGGGTTAGGTGGATTGGCCATGCTAAATTGCCCCTTAGTGTCCAAAGATGTGCGGGTTAGGGGGATTGGCCATGCTAAATTGTCCCTTAGTGTCCAAAGATGTGCAGGTTAGGTGGATTGGCCATGCTAAATTGCCCCTTAGTGTCCAAAGATGTGCGGGTTAGGGGGATTCGCCATGCTAAATTGCCCCTTAGTGTCCAAAGATGTGCAGGTTAGGGGGATTGGCCATGCTAAATTGCCCCTTAGTGTCCAAAGATGTGCAGGTTAGGTTGATTGGCCATGCTAAATTGCCCCTTAGTGTCCAAAGATGTGCGGGTTAGGGAGATTGGCCATGCTAAATTGCCCCTTAGTGTCCAAAGATGTGCAGGTTAGGTTGATTGGCCATGCTAAATTGTCCCTTAGTGTCCAAAGGTGTGAAGGTTCGGTGGATTGGCCATGCTAAATTGCCCCTTAGTGTCCAAAGATGTGCAGGTTATGTGGATTAGCCATGCTGAATTGCCCCTTAGTAGGATGAATGGCCTACTTCTGCTCTTATGTTGTCTGTTGCTATGAAATCCATTTCGCCTCCAATGCCTCCTATCCCTCAGTAAAAAACTATCAAGCTGAGAATTAAAACTAATACAATATGAAATAACTTTAAAGAACTTTAAATGTTTGCCCTACAATTGAAAGAAAAGCAGAAATATGCTCCAAAGATGTGAAATTAGTGGCTTCGAGCTTGGAGCCACCAGCGTTCGAGATCCTCCAGCCCCCGGGGAAACCTCTGGAACTTTCGATGGTGCGATGTCTCCTCTGCTTCTCTCTGGGCGGGACGCTGGTCTTGGCCACGGAACGTCCATCAGGTAGGAACCATGGTCAGGAACAGGAATGGGATCGTGGCGCAGAGCGGTCCTCCGCGGGGTTGAGATGCCCCGAAGGCTGCGGGAGAAGAGAGAGATGGTAGAATGCATGGGATTCTGGGAGCGGATGGAGACCATTCGGCCCTTTGAGCCTGCTCCGCCATTCATTACGATCACGGCTGATCATCAAATTCCATATCCTGATCCCCAACTTCCCCTCCATAATATAGAAGGTACGGCACGGACACAGGCCCTTTGGCCCAGACTAGTCCATGACGACCAAAATGCCCATCTAAGCTAACCCCATTTGCCTGCGTCTGGCCCATATCCCTCCAAACCTTTCCTATCCATGTAGCTGTCCAAATGCCTTTCAAATGTTGCCAATGTCCCTGCCTAAACCATTTCCTCATTCCACTTACGTACCACCCTCAGTGGTACCCCTTTAGACCCAAGAGCGATATCTAATTCCTTCTTGAAATCACACAACGTTTTGGCCTCAACTACTTTCTGTGGGAGTGAATTCCACCACCCTCTGGGTGAAGAAATCTCTCCTCACCTCCGTCCTTAAAGGTTTATCCCTTATCCTCAAACTATAACCTCCTCGTTCTGGGCTCCTCCACCATCGGGAACATTCTTTCTGAATCTCCCCTGTCTAATCCTCTTCGAATTTTATAAGTTTCTATGAGATCCCCTCTCACTCTTCTAAACTCCAGTGAATATAATCCTCACCTGGAGCTGGGAGGCACGGTGGCACGATGGTTAGCACTGCTGCCTCCCAGCGCCAGGGGCCAGAGTTCGATTCCCGGCTTGGGGTCACTGTCTGTGTGGAGTCTGCACGTTCTCCCCCGTGTCTGCGTGGGTTTCCTCCGGGTGCTCCGGTTTCCTCCCACAGTCCAAAGATGTGCGGGTTCGGTGCCCCTTAGGGTCCCGGGTCAATGTTTACCCTGCTAATCCCTCTAACCTACGCATCCCTCTAATCCCTACGCATCCCTCTGCGGGCCTAAGTGGGATTGTTGTTGGTGCAGACTCGATGGGCTGAATGGCCTCCTTCTGCACTGTATGGGTGGCGCAGTAGCACAATGGTTAGCACTGCTGCTTCTCAGCGCCAGGGACCCGGGTTCGATTCCCGGCTTGGGTCACTGTCTGTGTGGAATTTGCACGTTCTCCCCGTGTCTGCGTGGGTTTCCTCCGGGTGCTCCGGTTTCCTCCCATAGTGCGAAAGACGTGCTGGTTGGGGCGCATTGACCCGAACAGGAGCCGGACTGTGGCGACTAGGGGAATTTCACAGTAACTTCATTGCAGTGTTAATGTCAGCCTTACTCGTGACCAATAAATAAACTTTAAACTTTGGATTTTATCTGACTTAGTCTCTCCTCATATGACATACCTGCCATCCCAGGAATCAGCCTGGTAAACCTTCGCTGCGCTCCCTCTATAGCAAGGACATCCTTCCTCAGATAAGGAGACCAAAACTGCGCACAATACTCCAGATGTGGCCTCACCAACGCCCTGTACGATTGCAGCAAAACATCCCTACTCCTCTACTCAAATCCTCGTACTAATATCATAAGTTTAAATCCTCTCACAGTAACAGGGGAATGGGGAGAGTTAATTGAAATATAATTGGTTAAAGAAGTTACAATGCAATGCCAAGTCTCTGTAAATAGAGATTGTGGAATGTCTGCACTGCTCTTAAAAACCCATCGGATTCACTCAAATCCTGACGGAATACCGCAGATTCTGGGAAATCGGAAATAAAAACAGAAAATGCTGGAAATTCTCGGCCGCTCTGGCGGCATCTGTGGAGAGAGGAACAGAGTTAAGGCTTCGAGTTGGTGTGACTCTACCCCAGAGCTAAAGAGAGGGAGAAGTGTGATGGGGTTCGATGCTGCTTTGGAGGGGGGCAGGTGGGGTGGTGGGGGCATTGGGGTGGAGGGAGTTGGAGAAGTGATAGGTGGGAGCTGGGATAGATTGGAGAAAGATGTCATGGAACATCAGATAAAGGGCTGTGTTAATGGCAGTGTTAAGGACTAAAGGAGATGCCAATAGCGGCAATACAATTGCGCGAAATGCATCTGAACCATCTGGTTCAGTAATGTCCCCCCTTCAGGAAGGAAATCTGCCATCCATACCCGGTCTGGCCTACGTGTGACTACATGTTTCCATTAGTCGGAGGGACTAGGAACTGAGGGCACAGCCTCAGAGTGAAGGGACAACGCTTGAGAAGCGAGATGAGGAGGAATTTCTTCAGCCAGAGGGTGGTGAATCTGTGGAATTCATTGCCACGCAGGAGGCCGGGTCATTGAGCGTCTTTAAGACAGAGATAGATAGGTTCTTGATTGGTGAGGGGGTCAAAGGTTACGGGAAAAAGGCGGGAGAATGGGGTTGAGAAAAATATCAGCCATGATCGAATGGCGGAACAGACTTGATGGGCCGAATGGCCTAACTCTGCTGCTATATCTTATGGTCTTATGGATTCCTGGCCCACAGCCGGTGTGGTCCACTCTCAACTTCCTCTCTGACATGGATTTATCAAGACACTCAGTTGTACCACATTGCTTTAGTTGGTGTATCTACACCACACGGGACTGCAGCAAGTTCAAGATGGCGGCTCACCGTCACCCTCTCAGGGGGCAATTAGGGATGGGCAATAAATGCTGGGTATAGCCAGCAATGCCCACGTCCTATAATGGAGTGTACCATTCTGATCACCCTATTATAGAAGGGATATTATTAAACTAGAAAGAGTGCAGAAAATATTTACTGGAATGCCACCGGGACTTGATGGTTTGAGTTATAAGGTGAGGCTGGATAGACTGGGACGTTTTTTTCCCTGGAGCGTAGGAGGCTTAGGGGTGATCTTATAGAGGTCTATAAAATAATGAGGGTCACAGATCAGCTAGATAGTCAATATCTTTTCCCAAAGGTAGGGGAGTCTAAAACTAGAGGGCATAGGTTTAAGGTGAGAGGGGAGAGATACAAAAGTGTCCAGAGGGGCAATTTTTCCACACAGAGGGTGGTGAGTGTCTGGAACGAGCTGCCAGAGGTAGTAGTAGAGGCGGGTACAATTTTGTCTTTTAAAAAGCATTTAGACAGTTACATGGGTACGATGGGTATCGAGGGATATGGGCTAAATGCGGGCAATTGGGGCTAGCTGAGTGGTTAAAAACTGGGCAGCATGGACAAGTTGGGCCGAAGGGCCTGGTCCCATTCTGTAAACCTCTATGACTCTCTAACCAGCTAGAATCACCTTGGTACCCTGGAAACAATATTTAATCTTCAACTAACATCACTAAAGGAAAACAATTAATCCAGACTTCACCACATTGCTGTTTTGGGTCAGAGTTTGCAAATTAGTTGCTGATTCCCCTGTTACAACATCGATTACACTTCCAAAGAGCTGCAAGGAATGTCCTGAGCTTGTGAAAGGCGCTATACAAATGAAAGTCTGAATGGGAAGAGGCTGAATCCTGTTGTGGTATCGCCTTAAGAGAAACAGGGCAGGATTTTGAAGGGCATTGAAGGGCAATGGTACATTGGCCTTCATTGTGAGAGGTTTCGAGTACAGGAGCAGGGATGTGTTGTTGCAATGATACAGGGCCTTGGTGAGGCCACACCTGGAGTATTGTGTGCAGTTTTGGTCTCCTTTTCTGAGGAAGGATGTTCTTGCTCTGGAGGGAGTGCAGCGAAGGTTTACCAGGCTGATTCCAGGGGATGGCGGGACTGATGTGTGAGGAGAGATTGACCAGGTTAGGATTGTTTTCACTGGAGTTCAGACGAATGAGGGGGAATCTCATAGAGACTTATAAAATTCTAACAGGACTAGACAGGTTAGATGCAGGGAGGATGTTCCCGATGGTGGGGGGAGTCCAGAACCAGGGGTCACAGTCTGAGGATTTGGGGTAGACCATTTAGGACGGAGATGAGGAGACATTTCTTCACCCAAAGAGTGGTGAGCCTGTGGAATTCATTACCACAGGAAGTAGTTGATGCCAAAACATTGAATGTATTGAAGAGGCGGCTGGATATAGCACTTGGGGCGAACGGGATCAAAGGTTATGGGGGGAAAGCAGGATTAGGCTATTGAGTTGGATGATCAGCCATGATGGTGATGAATGGCGGAGCAGGCTCGAAGGGCCGAATGGCCTCCTCCTGCTCCTATCTACTATGTTTCTACATTCTATGATGTGGTCTGGAGACAATACACATCTCTTTAACCTGTGTTTAATTCTCCCTCCACCCACATTGTCTGTATCTTTAAGACCTGGTTGGCTGTCGGGATTCGCATTCTAATCAGTATTCTGTAACTTGATTTTGTGTCTCTGTGCCCTGTTTGAGAGCACATTTCCACTCCATCTGACGAAGGAGCAGCGCTCCGAAAGCTTATGGTATTTGCTACCAAATAAACCTGTTGGACTTTAACCTGGTGTTGTGAGACTTCTTTCTATATTCTATGCCCTGGCTAATAAAAGCAAGTATCCCACGTCCCTCCTTATCTACCTGTCCTGCTGCCTTCAGGGATCTACGGATATGCACCCCAACATCCCTCTGGTCCTCTGTCATAGAGGTTTACAGCATGGAAACAGGCCCTTCGGCCCAACTTGTCCATGCCGTCCCTTTTGTTAACCCCTAAGCTAGTCCCAATTGGCCACATTTGGCCCATATCCCCCTATACCCATCGTACCCATGTAACTGTCTAAATGTTTTTTAAAAGACAAAATTGTACCCGCCTCTACTACTACCTCTGGCAACTCGTTCCAGACACTCACCACCCTCTGTGTGAAAAAATTGCCCCTCTGGACCCTTTTGTATCGCTCCCCTCTCACCTTAAACCTATGCCCTCTAGTTTTAGACTCCCCAACCTTTGGGAGTCTAGCATCCTACCCTGGGGGAGGCTCCGGCTTAGTGGTATTATCGCAAGACAATTAACCCGGAAATTCCAGCTATTGTTCCGGGGGACCCCGGGTTCAAATCCCACCACGACAGAGGCGGTGAGTTCGAGAAAAATGACATCCCACCTGAATTCACCATTAGTTTCAGATAGGCACACTGTGTCTGGCGATCGCCACCTCTTATGAAACAGGTGTAGTCTCCAGAATCTTCTGTCCGCAGCCGAACGATCTGCAGGGTGGCATTCCCGCTTTCTTTCCAGGAGGGAGAGAGGGACGTGCGGCTTAGAAAGCTCTTGTTCTGCGATTCCACCTGGAACCCATTCCGATCTTCCGCATGCACAACTTCAGCCTTTTCTTGAACACCCACTTGCCAAGAGACTATTGGCTCCTGGAGATCGCTGGCGTTTTTGAAGAAACAGGGCAAGGAAACTGAATCATCCGCGATGGCGTTCACACTTCCTTCCTTTCTCTCGCACTGAACTTCCCCTGAGGGAAAAGGAAACTCAGTCTGTGAACCAAACCAGCCACTGTTTAACCGTCCCTCTGTCAGCAGCTCGCCCCGTGAACGCAGATCTTCCCCAAAGAAATTCTCAGTATCCCCAACCCCACCTCCGCCCCCCCCCCCCCCCCCCCCCCCCACGGTGAGGCCATTCCCATCGGGTGGGTCGGGGCAATCCAGATCACCATGCAACCCCACATTTTTTGGAGCATGGGGTGACTTCCATCGGGAAAGCAGTCAGCGGGGCTGAGAGAGATCGGGGCTGCTATATATTTAACAGGGTGGCAGGTTGCCCCATTGACGGTAACACATCACTGAATGGAATGGATGGAAGCAAAGAAGGGGAAGATAGAGACAGGTACAGCACGGGGTTAGATACAGAGTAAAGCTCCCTCTACACTGTCCCCCATCAAACACTCCCAGGACAGGTACAGCACGGGGTTAGATACAGAGTAAAGCTCCTTCTACACTGTCCCCCATCAAACACTTCCAGGACAGGTACAGCACGGGGTTAGATACAGAGTAAATCTCCCTCTACACTGTCCCCCATCAAACACTCCCAGGACAGGTACAGCACAGGTTTAGATACAGAGTAAAGCTCCTTCTACACTGTCCCCCTTCAAACACTCCCAGGACAGGTACAGCACGGAGTTAGATACAGAGTAAAGCTCCCTCTACACTGTCCCCCATCAGACATTCCCAGGACAGGTACAGCACGGGTGTTAGACACAGAGTAAAGCTCCCTCTACACTGTCCCCCATTAAACATCCCCAGGACAGGTCCAGCATGGGGTTAGATACAGAGTAAAGCTCCCTCTACATTGTCCCCATCAAACACTCCCAGGACAGGTACAGCACGGAGTTAGATACAGAGTAAAGCTCCCTCTACACTGTCCCCATCAAACACTCCCAGGACAGGTACAGCACGGGTGTTAGACACAGAGTAAAGCTCCCTCTACACTGTCCCCCATTAAACATCCCCAGGACAGGTCCAGCATGGGGTTAGATACAGAGTAAAGCTCCCTCTACGTTGTCCCCATCAAACACTCCCAGGATAGGTACAGCAGGGGGTTAGATACAGAGTTAAGCTCCCGCTACCCTGTCCCCCATCAAACACTCCCAGGACAGGTACAGCACAGGGTTAGATACAGAGTAAAGCTCCCTCTACACTGTCCCCATCAAACACTCCCAGGACAGGTATAGCACGGGGTTAGATACAGAGTAAAGCTCCCTCTACACTGTCCCTATCAAACACTCCCAGGACAGGCACAGCACAGGGTTAGATACAGCATAAAGCTCCCTCTACACTGTCCCCATCTAACACTCCCAGGATGGGTACAGCACAGGTTTAGATACAGAGTAAAGGTCCTTCTACACTGTCCCCCTTCAAACACTCCCAGGACAGGTACAGCCACGGGTTTAGATACAGAGTAAAGCTCTCTCTACACCGTCCCCATCAAACACTCCCAGGACAGGTACAGCACGGGGTTAAATACAGAGTAAAGCTCCCTCTACACTGTCCCCATCAAACACTCCCAGGACAGGTACAGCACGGGGTTAGATACAGAGTAAAGCCCCCTCTACACTGTCCCCCCATCAAACACTCCCAGGATCGGTACAGCACGGGGTGAGATACAGAGTAAAGCTCCCTCTACACTGTCCCCCACCAAACACTCCCAGGCCAGGTTCAGCACGGGGTTAGATACAGGGTAAAGCTCCCTCTGCACTGTCCTCATCAAACACTCCCAGGACAGGTACCGCACGGGATTAGATACGGAGTAAAGCTCCCTCTACACCATCCCCATCAAACACTCCCGGGGCAGGTACAGCACAGGGTTAGGCGCAGAGTAAAGCTTCCTCTGCACTTTCCCCATCAAACACTCCCACGACCTGCACAGCACGGGGTTAGATAAAGAGTAAAGCTCCCTCTGCACTGTCCCCATCAAACACTCCCAGGACAGGTGCAGCACGGGGTTAGACACAGAGTAAAGCTCCCTCTACACTTTCCCCATCAAATACTCCCAGGGCAGGTACAGCACGGGATTAGACACAGAGTAAAGCTCCCTCTACACTGTCCTCCATCAAACACTTCCAGGACAGGTACAGCATGGGGTTAGATACAGAGTAAAGCTCCCTCTACACTGTCCCCATCAAACACTCCCAGGACAGGTACAGCACGGGATTAGATACAGAGTAAAGCTCCCTCTACACTGTCCTCCATCAAACACTCCCAGGACAGGTACAGCATGGGGTTAGATACAGAGTAAAGCTCCCTCTACACTGTCCCCATCAAACACTCCCAGGACAGGTACAGCACGGGTTGGATACAGAGTAAAGCTCCCTCTACACTGTCCCCATCAAACACTCCCAGGACAGGGACAGCACAGGGTTCGATCCAGAGTAATGCTCGCTCTCCAGTTTAATGGGGAATGGGCAAGGAAGTCTCTTACTCTGAGTTCTGGACGCTATTGAGGGGGGTGTAGCGGGCTGGAGGAGGGGGGAGAGCTGTGTCTTACCCGCCTGTGAGATTCCAGTGGATAGGAGCAGAGAGAGGATCAGTCCGGGATACGTGGCCACCATCTCTGTAATCACTGCAGACCTGACTGGAGACAGAAAATGAAACCTTGTCATCAGCGTCCTGTCTTAAACCTCCTGAGTCCTATTGCAAACCACAAACCCCACCACACCCTGTGTCTCAGAGAAGTACAGCACTTTTGTCCAGTGCTTCTTAAGTGTGGGGAGGGGGTGGAGAACAATGGACGGGATTTCCTAGCTCCTTCTGCCACGGAATTTTCCGGTCCCACCCACATTGAAGGCCATCTCACTGCATTTCCCTTGGGAGGGAATGGCCTCTCAAGATTTTACCCTTCAGTACCTCCTTCAAGTCTCCTCTCAGCCTTCTCTTCCCCAAGGAAAACAGTCCCAATCTCTCCGCAAAAGAAAATCCACCAACGTCTCTACTTTCTCAGAAGACTAAGGAAATTTGGCATGTCAGCTACGACTCTCACCAACTTTTACAGATGCACCATAGAAAGCATTCTTTCTGGTTGTATCACAGCTTGGTCTGGGCTCCTGCTCTGCCCAAGACCGCAAGGAACTACAAAGGGTCATGAACGTAGCCCAATCCATCACGCAAACCAGCCTCCCATCCATTGACTCTGTCTACACTTCCCACTGCCTCGGGAAAAGCAGCTAGCATAATCAAGGATCCCACTCACCCTGGACATTCTCTCTTCCACCTTCTTCCACTTGAAAAAAGATACAAAAGTCTGAGGTCATGTACCAACCAACTCAAAAACAGTTTCTTCCCTGCTGCTGTCAGACTTTTGAATGGACCTCCCTCGCATTAAGTTGATCTTTCTCTACACCCTAGCTATGACTGTAACACTACATTCTGCACTCTCTCCTTTCCTTCTCTATGAACGGTATGCTTTGTCTGTATAGTGCGCAAGAAACAATACTTTTCACTGTATCCCAATACATGTGACAATAATAAATCAAATCAAATCCTTCTCCCCTATGTACTCTATGAATGGTATGCTTTGTCTGTATAGTGCGCAAGAAACAATACTTTTCACTGTATCCCAGTACATGTGACAATAATAAATCAAATCCACTCAAAGTTCTTTATCCTTGGAATCATTCTTGTGAATCTCCACGCTACTCTTGCCAATGCCATGAACTCGATGGGCTGAATGGCCCCCTTCTATGTGGGAGGTATCCTCAGAGAAAAGAGACCCATTTAACAAGGGAGAATTACTTGCGCCAAAGCATCAGCGTCGAGAGATCCAACCTCTCGTGAAGCGGTGACGGTGTCGCAGAGGTTGGAAGGCGCACGGCTCTGATGTGGAAGTCGAGGCAACAACAGGAAAGCGCACAGCCCAGTGTCAGCTGAGGCTCGGCGACGGGAATCACTGCTGACTGCCTTAAAGTGAGACAAAGCTGTGTGAGAAAGCTTGATGTGAATTGGCAGGGGAAAACTTCACTGAACCAATCCATCCTCTGCACCGTCATGTGACAGACTTGCATCTAGGCAACCTGGAAATATTTTGGTCATCAGACTCAATGAGCCATTTCCTGTCAGACCCCATCTGGAACACTTTAGATTGTTCAAGATAAGACTGGCTTCCTATTATACAGGCCTCCGGGGAGAGAGTGGGGCAGAGGAATGAGTTTGGGGATTGATACAGGGCTATGGGGAGAGAGTAGGGCAGTGGGATTAGTTTGGGGACTGATACAGGGCTATGGGGAGAGAGCGGGGCAGTGGGGTTAGTTTGGGGACTGATACAGGGCTGTGGGGAGAGAGTGGGGCAGTGGGGTTAGTTTGGGGATTGATACAGGGCTATGGGGAGAGAGTGGGGCAGAGGAATGAGTTTGGGGATTGATACAGGGCTATGGGGAGAGAGCGGGGCAGTGGGATTAGTTTGAGACTGATACAGGGCTACGGGGAGAGAGTGGGAAAGTGGGATTAGTTTGGGAATTGATGCAAGGCTATGGGGAGAGGGTGGGGCAGTGGGATTAGTTTGGGGATTGATACAGGGCTATGGGGAGAGAGCGGGGCAGTGGGATTAGTTTGGGGATTGACACAGGGCTATGGGGAGAGAGTGGGGCAGTGGGATTAGTTTGGGAATTGATGCAAGGCTATGGGGAGAGGGTGGGGCAGTGGGATTAGTTTGGGAATTGATGCAAGGCTATGGGGAGAGGGTGGGGCAGTGAGATTAGTTTGGGGATTGATACAGGGCTATGGGGAGAGAGTGGGGCAGTGGGATTAGTTAAGGGTTAGAATGGCAGATTTCCTTCCCGAAAGGGAACCAGATGGGTTTTTCTGATAATGGGTCATCGGTCGATTCATAATTCCAGAGTTTTTTTCTTGAATTCAAATTCCACCATCTGGCGGCATTCGAACCCAGGTCCCCCAGAACATGAGGTGAGTTTCTGGATTCATAGTCCAGCAATAATACCACTAGGCCATCGCCACCCCACCATTGTTCAGAGGGGTTTCCAGTCCAATGCCCAGGAGGCCTGAGGCTTATACTCTGAGGGCGTGTGTTCAAATCCCACCATCAGACCATAAGAAATAGGAGCGGGAGTAGGCCATTCGGCCCCTCGAAACTGCTCTGCCACTCAGTAGGATCATGGTTGATTGGACATTCCCCATGTCCACTGTCCTGCCCTTTCGCCAGGGAGGTTAGGGCTTAGGGCAGCTCGGTGGCACAGTGGTTAGCACTGCTGCCTCACAGCGCCAGGGATCCGGGTTCGATTCCCGGCCTAGGTCTCCCTCAGTGTTACCCGAACAGGAGTGCAGCAACTAGGGGATTTTCGCAGTAACCTCAATACAGTGTTAATGTGAGCCGACTTGTGACACTAATACATAAATAAACTTTTAATTTTCATATTGCATTCACGTGTGTGAGTTGTCCTCTTGTTTTAAGAATCATTAACCCTTTTCTAATAGCTCTGTAAGTGTCTTATGTATACTGTCTAAAAACTAAAAGAAAATGTCGTTTCAAGTTTATTTATTACTCACAGTAGGCTCACATTAACACTGCAATGAAGTTACTGTGAAAATCCCCTAGTGGCCACACTCCGGCACCTGTTCGGGCAACACTGAGGGAGAATTTAGCACGGCCAATGCACCCTAACCCGCGCGTCTTTCGGACTGTGGGAGGAAACCGGAGCACCCGGAGGAAACCCACGCAGACACGGGGAGAATGTGCAGACTCCACACAGACAGTGACCCAAGCCGGGAATCGAACCCGGGTCCCTGGCGCTGTGAGGCAGCAGTGCTAACCACTGCGCCACCGATAAAATAATCGCCTTCAGGCACTCCGCTCGCATTCCATTGTAGAACCATTGACCCTGACGGGACAGGTAGTTCGGAGCAGCGAGGTTCATGGGAGCATGGCGGACTGCGAATTAAAATGGCGGAAAGGGGATGAAATCTTATTCAGTCATTAACCGCAAAGAATCGGATAGAATAACAGATGCCCAACTGGAAAACATCGATGGGGTCGACAGGCCAGTCGTTCGAGGTGTAACCCTTGCCATGACCGCGAATCGTAACGCTTGAGATTAGGGTCAGCAATAAAACACCATAAATACGGCCCAGGGGTCGGCATGGCGACGCAGTGGTTAGCACTGCTGCCTCACAACGCCAGGGACCCGGATTCGATTCCTGGGGCCTCGGGTCTCTGTCTGTGCAGAATCTGCACGTTCTCCCTGTGTCTGCAAGGGTTTCCTCTGGGTGCTCCGGTTTCCTCCCTTAGAGTCCAAAATTGTGCAGGTTAGGTGGATTGGCCATGCTAAATTGCCCCTCAGCGTCCAAAGATGTGTAGGCGAGGGAGATTGTTAAATTGTCTCTTAGTGTCCAAAGATGTGCACATTAGGTGGATTGGCCATTCTAAATTGTCCCTTGGTGTCCAAAGATGTGCAGGTTAGGGGGATTGGCCATGCTAAATTGCCCTTAGTGTCCAAAGATGTGCAGGTTAGGGGGATTGGCCATGTTAAATTGTCTCTTAGTGTCCAAAGATGTGTAGATTAGGTGAATTGGCCATGCTAAATTGCCCCTTGGTGTCCAAAGATGTGCAGGTTAGGTGGATTGGCCATGCTAAATTGTCTCTTAGTGTCCAAAGATGTGCAGGTTAGGTGGATTGGCCATGCTAAATTATCTCTTAGTGTCC
Source organism: Mustelus asterias (assembly GCF_964213995.1). Lineage (NCBI taxonomy): Eukaryota > Metazoa > Chordata > Chondrichthyes > Carcharhiniformes > Triakidae > Mustelus > Mustelus asterias. The sequence goes on from NW_027590732.1 coordinate 100,251, forward strand.
AAAGATGTGCACATTAGGTGGATTGGCCATGCTAAATTGTCCCTTAGTGTCCAAAGATGTGCAGGTTAGGTGGATTGGTCATGCTAAATTGTCCCTTAGTGTCCAAAGATGTGCAGGTTAGGTGGATTGGTCATGCTAAATTGCCCTTAGTGTCCAAAGATTTGCGGGTTAGGTGGATTGGCCATGCTAAATTGTCTCTTAGTGTCCAAAGATGTGCAGGTTAGGTGGATTGACCATGCTAAATTGCCCCTTAGTGTCCAAAGATGCGCAGGTTAGGTGGATTGGCCATGTTAAATTGCCCCTTGGTGTCCAAAGATGTGCAGGTTAGATGGATTGGCCATGCTAAATTATCTCTTAGTGTCCAAAGATGTGCAGGTTAGGTGGATTGGTCATGCTAAATTGCCCCTTAGTATCCAAAGATGTGCACATTAGGTGGATTGGCCATGCTAAATTGTCCCTTAGTGTCCAAAGATGTGCACATTAGGTGGATTGGCCATTCTAAATTGTCCCTTGGTGTCCAAAGATGTGCAGGTTAGGTGGATTGGCCATGCTAAGTTGCCCCTTGGTGTCCAATGATGTGCAGGTTAGGTGGATTGGCCATGCTAAATTGCCCCTTAGTGTCCAAAGATGTGCAGGTCAGGTGGAGTGGCCATGCTAAATTGCCCCTTCGAGTCAGGGGGACTAGCCAGGGTAAATACATGGGGTCACGGGGATAGGGCCTGGGTGGGATTGTCATCAGAGCAGACTGGAAGGGCTGAATGACCTCCTTCTTCTGTACTGTGGAGATTCTATGATTCTCGGGTGTGTGGAGCCTGAGTGCTGCTTTGCTCGGTACAAACTGTACATCTTAGCGTCTTACCTGAACGTCCGGGGTAACAGCTGGGGGAAGATTCCAGATCGATTATTGACCGCTTGGAGGACGGCAACGGTAAAAGGAGCGAGAGAGAGAGATAGAAAAAAAACGACTCGCTCAACGCGGGGTGGTTTCGATGCCAACTTTATTTCATTGCTTGTTGCGAAGTATGCCCTCACCCTCCCCCTCGAATAATGACCCATGCACCTCCTCCCATTCTCCCAGCAATCCCCCTCCCACCAACCCCCCCCCTGCCATCCCATGATAGGGAGTCACCCCACAGCCACCGTCTCTGACCACCCTACCTGTGAGGATGAAAGTGGAGAGTGACGGGCAGACTGAGGATCGGGAGATAGAACCACAGAAAATAGGTGCGAGGAGGAGGCCATTCGTTATCCTTCTCCTGCTTTCTCTCCATACCCCCTTGACCCCCTTTAGCCACAAGGGCCACTTCCAGCTCCCTCTTGAACATATTTTAGATAGTTACATGGGTACGATGGGTATAGAGGGATATGGGCCAAATGTGGGCAACTGGGATTAACTTAGGGGTTTTAAAAAAAAAATAAGGGCGGCATGGACAAGTTGGGCCGAAGGGCCTGTTTCCATGCTGTAAACCTCTATGACTCTATATCTACCAAACCGCCCCCAACAGCTTTTTGTGGTAGCGCATTCCACAGGTTCACAACTCTCCGAGTGAAGAAGTTCTTCCTCATCTCAGTCCTGAATGCCTTACCCCTTATTCTTCGACTGTCACCCCTATTCTGGACTTCCCCAACATTGGGAATATTCTTCCCGCATCTCGCCTGTCCAATACCATCAGGATTTTATATGCTCCTGTGAGATTTCCCCCCTCTCATTCTTCTAAATTGCAGACGATATAGTCAAACCCAAAGTTGCATCTGGGATCCTCGTCCTGACCCCAGGCGAGAGTAGCCTCCTTCCCGCTCCTCACAAGCTGATAAAAAGGCCTGACTCCCCCAACCCTCCGCCTCTCAGGTGGATACAGAAGATCCCAAGGCCAATATTTAGCTGGGGGGGAGTGGGCGGGGACATCCTGAAGTCCTGGCGCTGATATCCATCCAACCGGGTCTGACCACGATCACACTGAACGCTCGCGGGATCTTTCTGTGCGCTCAATTTGCCCATAAGACATAGGAGCAGAATTAGGCCACTCGGCCCATCGCGTCTGCTCCGCTATTCAATCATGGCTGATATTTTTCTCATCTCCATTCTCCTGCCTTTTCCCCATAACCCCTGATCCCCTTATTAATCAAGAACCTAGAATCTTAGAATCCCTCCAGCACGGAAAGAGGCCATTCAGCCCATCGAGTCTGCACCGACCACAATCCCACCCAGGCCCTACTCCCACATCCCTACATATTTACCCACTAATCCCTCTAACCTACGTATCCCAGGACACTAAGGGCAATTTTAACCTGGCCAATCAACCTAACCCACACATCTTTGGACTGTGGGAGGAAACTGGAGCACCCGGAGGAAACCCACGCAGACACGGGGAGAATGTGCAAACTCCACCCCTGGGGTTGTAGCTGGTGGTCCTACTCGAGGCTATGCCCTTGGAGAGCAGGTACTGACGCAGCTCATCGCTCATGAATGAGGATCCCCGGTCGCTGTGGATATAGTTGGGGTACCCGAACAGGGTGAAGAGGCCGTGCAGGGCCTTGACGACCGTGGTCGAGGTCATGTCCGAGCGGGGGATGGCAAAGGGGAATGGGGAGTACTCATCTATCACGTTGAGGAAATAGATGTTGCGGTCAGAAGAAGGAAGGGGCCCTTTGAAATCGACGCTGAGGCGTTCAAAGGGACGGGTGGCTTTTATGAGGTGTGCCCGGTCCGGCCGATAGAAGTGCAGCTTACATTCTGCGCAGACCGGTTCACCTGCGCGTTAGCACACGTTCCGCGAGACAGGGCGTCCGGGGGCTCATTGAGCTTCCCAGGCCGGTATAAGATATCATAATTGTAGGTGGAGAGCTCGATCCTCCACCTCAGTATCTTATCATTCTTAATCTTGCCCCTCTGCGCGTTGTCGAACATGAAAGCCACTGAACGTTGGTCCGTGGGCAAGGTGAACCGTCGGCCAGCTAGGTAGTGGCGCCAGTGTCGCGCTGCTTCGACGATGGCCTGAGCCTCCTTCTCGACCGAGGAGTGTCGGATTTCCGAGCCCTGAAGGGTTAGTGAGAAGAAGGCTACGGGTCTGCCCGCCTGGTTGAGGGTGGCGGCCAGGGCGAAGTCAGACTCATCACTCTCCACCTCTCCACTCTGGGTGGAAAGGGAGGAGTCTCAGGTGGAAAGGGAGGAGTCTCAGGTGGAAAGGGAGGAGTCTCAGGTGGAAAGGGAGGAGTCTCAGGTGGAAAGGGAGGAGTCTCGGGCCAGGTGCAGCATGGGTGTGTCCAGGCATATACATGTAAAAACATAGAAACATAGAAACCCTACAGTGCAGAAGGAGGCCATTCGGCCCATCGAGTCTGCACCGACCACAATCCCACCCAGGCCCTACCCCCACATATTTACCCGCTAATCCCTCTAACCTACGCATCTCAGAATTCTAAGGGGCAATTTTTAACCTGGCCAATCAACCTAACCCGCACATCTTTGGACTGTGGGAGGAAACCGGAGCACCCGGAGGAAACCCACGCAGACACGAGGAGAATGTGCAAACTCCACACAGACAGTGACCCGAGCCGGGAATCGAACCTGGGACCCTGGAGCTGTGAAGCAGCAGTGCTAACCACTGTGCTACCGTGCCGCCCAGTAGTAACAGTGGTTCACCACACATCCCTTCTGTAATGCCTGCCGCGTTTCCCACATTGCGAGAGTAATTCCTTGTCTGTGAATTTACACGTGGGGGGGTGGGTGAATGTTGTAAAAAGGCGCCATAAGGGACGCAAGTCCTCCCGGCCACCGCCAATGGCTGCCATCGAGCCTTCATTCTCCGTCAACACTTTCCCACTCGGAAGCCCGTGAGGCGACAGGCCCAGTCCGAGCCTTGGGTTCTCCACCGGTCTCTCGGGGAGGAGGGGACCCCAGGCGCAGGCCCCGCCGTCCGCTCCGTCATCGGCACACCTCCGCGTACTCGGTACGGTCCCCATCACCGGGGGGAGGGCGTAGGTCAGATAGAGTGATGCTGGCATACGCAACCTCTTCCCCCTGTTGCCCAGGGCGACTGGGATCAGGAACCTGCACCATCGCGTAAAGTACCTGTGGCGACACATACAAAAGAGACAAAGACATTGTATGTACAACAGGGAGTTAAAAAACATTTTGTGTCTGCGCTCCCCCTCCGTGCAGTGATCGGCTGTTTAGTTTCAATAAGTGAGTCCGTTTACTATTTCTGTTCACTGTGCTCGCTTCGTTAAGACTGGGCATGCACACAGAACGATAAACAGACTGAAGTGACAGCTGGAAACGAGATTGCAAGAAGCATGGAACAGACACCGTAAAGAATTGTGAATAATAACTGCTTCGCACATAGAAGTTACCACTGCAGCGGTTGGAGAGAGAGGGGACTGAGAGAAACCAGTCAGTGTGCAGTTATCTCCCTGAGAGAGAGAGAGGGAACTGAGAGACACCAGTCAGTGTACAGATATCTCCCTGAGAGAGAGGGGGGGACAGAGAGATACCAGTCAGTGAACAGATATCTCCTCCCTGAGAGAGAGAGAGAGAGAGAGAGAGGGGACTGAGAGACACCAGTCAGTGTACAGATATCTCCCTGAGGGAGAGAGAGGACTGAGAGACACCAGTCAGTGTACAGATATCTCCCTGAGAGAGAGGGGGGGGACAGAGAGATACCAGTCAGTGAACAGATATCTCCTCCCTGAGAGAGAGAGAGAGAGAGAGGACTGAGAGACACCAGTCAGTGTACAGATATCTCCCTGAGAGAGAGAGGGGACTGAGAGACACCAGTCAGTGGACAGATATCTCCCTGAGAGAGAGGGGGGGACAGAGAGATACCAGTCAGTGTACAGATATCTCCTCCCTGAGAGAGAGAGAGAGGAGTGAGAGACACCAGTCAGTGTACAGATATCTCCCTGAGGGAGAGAGAGGACTGAGAGACCCCAGTCATTGTACAGATATCTCCCTGAGAGAGAGAGTGGGGACTGAGAGACCCCAGTCATTGTACAGATATCTCCCTGAGAGAGAGAGAGGGGACTGAGAGACCCCAGTCATTGTACAGATATCTCCCTGAGAGAGAGAGAGGGGACTGAGAGACACCAGTCAGTGTACAGATATCTCCCTGAGAGGGAGAGAGGGGACTGAGAGACACCAGTCAATGTACAGATATCTCCCTGAGAGAAAGAGAGGGGACTGAGAGACACCAGTCAGTGTACAGATATCTCCCTGAGAGAGAGAGAGAGGGGACTGAGAGACACCAGTCAGTGTACAGATATCTCCCTGAGAGAGAGAGGACTGAGAGACACCAGTCAGTGTACAGATATCTCCCTGAGAGAGAGGGGACTGAGAGACACCAGTCAGTGTGCAGATATCTCTGAGATGGAGAGTTCAGAGATATCTCCCAGATGGAGACCATTCAGCCCATGGTGCCTGTGTTGGCCCTGGGGCAGGACTATGCAATGAGCCCCACTTGCCTGATTCGCTTCCACATTGGTCCTGTAATTACTTATCTCTCTTTCAAATATTAATCCAATTCTCCCCCCGTTTGAAAGTTTCTGTTGAATCTGCTTCCACCGCCCTTTCAGGCCAGCATCTTCCAGATCACAACACCTTGCTGCGTTTGAAGAATTCTCCACTTATCCACTTTGGGAGGAAGGCAGATTATTATTTGAATGGGTGTAAGGTGAGAGAGGCGGAAGAGTGAGAGGGGATCTCATAGAAACTTATAAAATTCTAACTGGGTTAGACAGGGTAGATTCAGAAAGAATGTTCCCGATGGTGGAGGAGCCCAGAACTAGAACATAGAACATAGAACAGTACAGCACAGAACAGGCCCTTCGGCCCACAATGTTGTGCCGAGCTTTATCTGAAACCAAGATCAAGCTATCCCACTCCCTATCATCCTGGTGTGCTCCATGTGCCTATCCAATAACCGCTTAAATGTTCCTAAAGTGTCTGACTCCACTATCACTGCAGGCAGTCCATTCCACACCCCAACCACTCTCTGCGTAAAGAACCTACCTCTGATATCCTTCCTGTATCTCCCACCACGAACCCTATAGTTATGCCCCCTTGTAATAGCTCCATCCACCCGAGGAAATAGTCTTTGAACGTTCACTCTATCTATCCCCTTCATCATTTTATAAACCTCTATTAAGTCTCCCCTCAGCCTCCTCCGCTCCAGAGAGAACAGCCCTAGCTCCCTCAACCTTTCCTCATAAGACCTACCCTCCAAACCAGGCAGCATCCTGGTAAATCTCCTCTGCACTCTTTCCAGCGCTTCCACATCCTTCCTATAGTGAGGCGACCAGAACTGCACACAATATTCCAAATGTGGTCTCACCAAGGTCCTGTACAGTTGCAGCATAACCCCTTAAATTCCAACCCCCTGTTAATAAAAGCTAACACACTATAGGCCTTCTTCACAGCTCTATCCACTTGAGTGGCAACCTTTAGAGATCTGTGGACATGGTCCCCAAGATCTCTCTGTTCTTCCACAGTCTTCAGAACCCTACCTTTGACCCTGTAATCCACATTTAAATTAGTCCGACCAAAATGAATCACCTCACATTTATCAGGGTTAAACTCCATTTGCCATTTTTCAGCCCAGCTTTGCATCCTATCTATGTCTCTTTGCAGCCTACAACAGCCCTCCACCTCATCCACTACTCCACCAATCTTGGTGTCATCAGCAAATTTACTGATCCACCCTTCAGCCCCCTCCTCTAAGTCATGAATAAAAATCACAAAGAGCAGAGGACCAAGCACTGATCCCTGTGGCACTCCGCGAGCAACCTGCCTCCAGTCCGAAAATTTTCCATCCACTACCACCCTCTGTCTTTGATCAGATAGCCAGTTACCTATCCAATCGGCTAACTTTCCCTCTGTCCCACACCTCCTTACTTTCATCATAAGCCGACCATGGGGGACCTTCTCAAACGCCTTACTAAAATCCATGTATATGACATCAACTGCCCTACCTTCATCAACACACTTAGTTACCTCCTCAAAAAATTCAATCAAATTTGTGAGGCACGACTTGCCCTTCACGAATCCGTGCTGACTATCCCGGATTAATCCGCATCTTTCTAAATGGTCATAAATCCCATCCCTAAGGACCTTTTCCATCAATTTACCAACCACCGAAGTAAGACTAACCGGTCTATAATTACCAGGGTCATTTCTATTCCCTTTCTTAAACAGAGGAACAACATTCGCCACTCTCCAGTCCTCTGGCACCATCCCCATGGACAGTGAGGACCCA
>NW_027590732.1:127500-130000 GCF_964213995.1 Mustelus asterias
GGCGGGATTCGAACCCAGGTCTCCAGAGCATGAGCTGAATTTCCTGAATTAATAGTCTAGTGATAATCCCACGAGGCCATCACATTGCCAAAGGGCCAGTGAGGGGAATTTTGGGGTCTCTCACCAGCTCTCCGTTTCCTGTCCCACCCTCCATCTGCACCAATATCTACCCACAACCCCACACGTTTTTCCTTTGTACACTGACGCCACAATCATAAACTTTCTGAAAATCTAAATACGCCACACCTACCGGTTCTCCCTTATCAACCCTCAAAAAAATCTCCAGTAGGTGTGACAAACATGGAATTTTGTCCTTTCATTGCGAGAGGGATGGAGTTTAAAAACAGCGAGGTTATGTTGCAGCTGTACAAGGTGCTGGTGAGGCCACACCTGGAGTACTGTGTACAGTTTTGGTCTCCTTACTTGAGAAAGGATATATTGGCACTGGAGGGGGTGCAGAGGAGATTCACTAGGTTGATTCCGGAGTTGAGAGGGTTGGCTTATGAGGAGAGACTGAGTAGACTAGGACTATACTCATTGGAATTCAGAAGAATGAGGGGAGATCTTATAGAAACATATAGGATTATGAAGGGAATAGATAAGATAGAAGCAGGGAGGTTGTTTCCACTGGCGGGTGAAACTAGAACTCGGGGGCATGGCCTCAAAGTAAGGGGAAGCAGATTTAGGACTGAGTTGAGGAGGAACTTCTTCACACAAAGGGTTGTGAATCTGTGGAATTCCCTGCCCAGTGAGGCTACCTCATTGAATGTTTTTAAGGCAAGGATAGATAGATTTTTGAACAGTAAAGGAATTAAGGGTTATGGTGAGCGGGCGGGTAAGTGGAGCTGAGTCCATGAAAAGATCAGCCATGATCTTATTGAATGGCGGAGCAGGCTCGAGGGGCCAGATGGCCTACTCCTGCTCCTAGTTCTTATGTTCTTATGTTCTCATCTTCATAAACCTGTGTAACATGTGAAAAATCTGGAATTTGAACAAAGAACAAAGAAAATTACAGCACAGGAACAGGCCCTTCGGCCCCTCCAAGCCTGCACCGACCATGCTGCCTGACTGAACTAAAACCCCCTACCCTTCCGGGGACCATATCCCTCTATTCCCACCCTATTCATGTATTTGTCAAGAGGCCCCTTAAAAGTCACGATCGTATCCGCTTCCACTACCTCCCCCGGCAGCGAGTTCCAGGCACCCACTACTCTCTGTGTAAAAAATCTGCCTCGTACATCTCCTTTAAACCTTGCCCCTCGCACCTTAAACTTACGCCCCTTAGTAATTGACTCTTCCACCCTGGGAAAAAGCTTCTGACTATCCACTCTGTCCATGCCCCTCATAATCTTGTAGACTTCTATCAGGTCGCCCCTCAACCTCCGTCATTCCAGTGAGAACAAACCAAGTTTCTCCAACCTCTCCTCATAGCTAAGCCCTCCATACCAGGCAACATCTTGGTAAATCTTTTCTGTACCCTCTCCAAAACCTCCACATCCTTCTGGTAGTGTGGCGACCAGAATTGAACACTATATTCCAAGTGCAGCCTAACTAAGGTTCTATAAAGCTGCAACATGACTTGCCAATTTTTAAACTCAATGTCCCGGCCAATGAAGGCAAGCATGCCGTATGCCTTCTTGACTGCCTTCCCCGCTGTACAGAGTCCAGGAGTGAGATGGAGAATCTGGTGAACTGGTGCGGCAACAATAATCTCTCCCTCATTGTCAACAAAGCGAAGGAGATTGTCATCGACTTCAGGAAGCGTAAAGGAGGACATGCCCCTGTCTACATCAATGGGGACAAAGTAGAAAGGGTCGAGAGCTTCAAGGTTTTAGGTGTCCAGATCACCAACAACCTGCCCTGGTCCCCCCCCATGCCGACACTATAGTTAAGAAAGCCCCACAACACCTCTACTTTCTCAGAAGACTAAGGAAATTTGGCATGTCAGCTACGACTCTCACCAATGTTTACAGATGCACCATAGAAAGCATCCTTTCTGGTTGTATCACAACTTGGTCTGGGCTCCTGCTCTGCCCAAGACCGCAAGGAACGACAAAAGGTCGTGAATGTAGCCCAATCCATCACGCAAACCAGCCTCCCATCCATTGACTCTGTCTACACTTCCCGCTGCCTCGGAGAAAGCAGCCAGCATAATCAAGGACCCCACCCACCCCGGACATTCTCTCTTCAACCTTCTTCCGCCAGGAAAAACATACAAAATTCTGAGGTCACGTACCAACCGACTCAAGAACAGCTTCTTCCCTGCTGCCGTCAGACTTTGGAATGGACCTACCTCGCATTAAGTTGATCTTTCTCTACACCCTAGCTCCGACTGTAACACTACATTCTGCACCCTCTCCTTTCCTTCTCTATGAACAGTATGCTTTGTCTGTAGAACGCACAAGAAACAATACTTTTCCCTGTATCCCAATGCATGTGACAATAATAAATCAAATCCAATCCTTCTCCCCTATGGACTCTATGAACGGTATGCTTTGTC
>NW_027590732.1:140000-191561 GCF_964213995.1 Mustelus asterias
CCTGCACATTTTTGGACACTAAGCAGCAATTTAACATGGCCAATCCACCAAACCTGCACATCTTTGGACACTAAGGAGCAATTTAACATGGCCAATCCACCTATCCCGCACCACAGGTGTGAATGTGTAATGCAGCATGCCCTCTCCTATCCCTCTCCTCATTCCCTGAGGATGTAGCATACACACACACTGGCTCTGTGTGGAGTCAGGAATGAGATGGAGAGGTGGCTCTCGGAGGAGTTGGTATTTGAAAAAATTATTCCAGGAGATGTGGGTGTCACCGGCAAGGCCGACACTCCTAGTTGCCCCTTGTGTCTCGCTCGGCCATTTCGGGGGGCAGTTGAGATTCAACCACATTGGCTGTGGCTCTGGAGTCACATGTAGGCCAGACCGGGTAAGGACGGCAGATTTCCTTCCCTAAAGGAACCAGATGAGTTTTTCCGACAATGGGTCATCAGTAGATTCTTAATTCCAGATATTTTTTATTGAATTCAAATTCCACCATCTGCCGTGGCGGGATTCGAACCCGGGTCCAGAGAACAGTAATCTCTGGGTTCCTAATTTGATTTGATTTGATTTATTATTGTCACATGTATTGGGATACAGTGAAAAGTATTGTTTCTTGCGCGCTATACAGACAAAGCATACCATTCATAGAGTACATAGGGGAGAAGGATTTGATTTATTATTGTCACATGTATTGGGATACAGTGAAAAGTATTGTTTCTTGCGCGCTATACAGACAAAGCATACCGTTCATAGAGAAGGAAAGGAGAGAGTGCAGAATGGAGTGTTACAGTCATAGCTAGGGTGTAGAGAAAGATCAACTTAATGCGAGGTAGGTCCATTCAAAAGTCTGACAGCAGCAGGGAAGAAGCTGTTCTTGATTTGGTTGGTACGTGACCTCAGACTTTTGTATTAATTAATTAATCTCGGTGGGGAAGGGCTCAGAAATCATGACGACCAGGCTGGTTTACTCCCGGTAACCTGACGCAATGGCCGCCAGTCGCGGCTCTGTCTGTCCGAGAGGAAGTCGCTCACTTTTCCTGGGGCTTCCAAATCCCCAATCTCAGCCCCACCCAGGGCCGGCCAATCACCTGAGGGCCCAGAATCCCAGTGGCCAGCTCCGAGACCGAGCTCCCATGGGCGACGCACGCCCAGGTCGAATAGCCCAGTCTCTGAGACTCGCACCGGTGGGGGGGAGGGGGAGGCGGGGGGGGGGGACAGGAACCTGGAAAAGAAACCCCACGAGGATGGGAACCTTGCTGTGTTATTAAAAATCGGAGAAGTGGGGCAGGAGGGGAGGGGTCGTAAGGGGCAACGGTGAGCGTGCAGGTACAGCAGGCAGTAAAGAAGGCAAATGGTATGTTGGCCTTTATAGCGAGAGGATTCGAGTACAGGGATAGGGATGTTTTGCTGCAATTGGACAGGGCGTTGGTGAGGCCACGCCTGGAGTATTGTGTGCAGTTTTGGTGTCCTTATCTGAGGAAGGATGTCCTTGCTATAGAGGGAGCGCAGCGAGGGTTTACCAGGCTGATTCCTGGGATGGCAGGTATGTCGCATGAGGAGAGATTAAGTCGGCTAGGATTATATTCGCTGGAGTTTAGAAGAGTGAGAGGGGATCTCATAGAAACTTATAAAATTCTAACAGGGTTAGACAGGGTCGATTCAGAAAGAATGTTCCCAATGGTGGGGGGAGTCCAGAACGAGGGGTCACAGTTTGAGGATAAGGGGTAAACCATTTAGGACTGAGGTGAGGAGAAATTTCTTCACCCAGAGGGTGGTGAATGTGTGGAATTCACTCCCACAGAAAGTAGCTGAGGCCAAAATGCTGTGTGATTGCGAGAAGGAATTAGATATCGCTCTACATGATTGTGAGGGGCATGGACAAAGTGGAGCGTCAGAAGGCTTTTTCCCCAGGGTGGAAGAGTCAATGACCAGGGAGCATAAGTTTAAGGCGCGAGGGGCAAGGTTTAAAGGAGATGTACGAGGCAAGTTTGTTGATGGTGGGTGCCTGGAACTCGCTGCAAGGGGAGGTGGTGGAAGTGGATGCGATAGTGAGTTTTAAGGAGCGTCTGGACAAATACATGAATAGGATGGGAATAGAGGGATATGGTCCACGGAAGGGTAGGGGGTTTTAGTTCAGTCGGGGCAGCATGGTCGGTGCAGGCTTGGAGGGCCGAAGGGCCTGTTCCTGTGCTGTAATTTTCTTTGTTCTTGGGGCTAAAGGGATCGAGGGATATGGGGGGAAGGGGGGAATCAGGATATTGAATTCGATGATCAGCCATGATCGTGATGAACGGCGGAGGAGGCTCGAAGGGCCGAGTGGCCTCCTCCTGCTTCTAGTTTCCAAGTTTGCATTTTGGACGCCATTGGAAATTTGCTATGTCAACATTCCTTGCATGATTCCGTCACGCCCCCACGTCGGTGCACGGAGCGTTACCCCATGGCGCACGTTGCCCCCCTCTTCCCTCTTCCGCTAAAACCCCGCAGAATTCCCACTGCATTCCCCCTCCCCGGAACCCATCACAGAGCAAGGGGTGGCCATCCGGCCCGTCCAATCCATGGCGGGCGTGGCCACATGAGGCCATTATTTCCCTGTTGGCGCGTCACGTGATCTAGAAAAAGTTGCCAACTTTGGAGGGGGGGGAGTCTGGAGGGGGAGCAGAGGGGGTGGGGGACATACACCCCCCCCCCCTACCTCATCCTCCCCCCATCCCAAATTCTGCCCCCCCATCAAGAGGGAAGTGAGCCTGTCGTGAGCTCAATCGATCGACTGAGCTGTGTGTTTCAGATGGGCAAAGGTTAAGGGCAGAAGTTGGCAAGACGGTGCTTGACTCTCACCTCACTCGCCGGCTTATAAAAAGGTTTTTCCGGCACCTCCCGTCTCCCACACTTGTTTGTGCACCTGGGGCGAGAGGGAGCTGGAAAGTCGAGCGGCGCTCACTCAGAGGAACCCTAGGCCGGTGAGGACTGGCACCTGACGAGGTACTGAGGCAAATAGCTGGCTGACGGGGGAGGTGGGGGGATGCACAGCACGATCCCATTGGGGGTGAGCTGCGGCGGCGGGGGGGAGTGTGCAATCTCGTGTCTATACGGCGCTCGGGTTAACGTAACTGAGTATCCCACATGGAATCGCGATACCCGGGTCGCCGGGGATGGGACGATCGAATCCCGGGTCGGTTTTGAGGTGCGTCTTATGTAGAGTCACAGAAACTAGAAGCAGGAAGAGGCCATTCAGCCCTTCGAGCCTGCTCCGCCGTTCATTAGGATCATGGCTGATCATCCACTTCAATATCCTGATTCCCCCCCTTCCCCCCATATCCCTTGATCCCTTTAGCCCCAAGAGCGATATCTAATTCCTTCTTGAAATCACACAACATTTTGGCTCGCTCATCCACCGCGCAAATCAACTCCTTTCCGGCTTGGTCTGGGGCTCCCGCTCTGACCGAGACCGCAGAAAGACTACAAAGGGTCGTGAACGTAGCCCAGTCCCATCACGCAAACCAGCCTCCCATCCATTGACTCTGTCGACACTTCCCGCTGCCTCGGCAAAGCAGCCAGAATAATCAAGGACCCCACGCAGCCCGGACATTCTCTCTTCCACCTTCTCCCATCGGGAAAAAGATACAAAAGTCTGAGGTCACGTACCAACGGACTCAAGAACACCTTCTTCCCTGCTGCTGTCAGACTTTTGAATGGACCTACCTCGCATTAAGTTGATCTTTCTCTACACCCTAGCTATGACTGTAACACTACATTCTGCACCCTCTCCTTTCCTTCTCGATGAACAGTATGTTTTGTCTGTACAGCGCGCAAGAAACAATACTTTTCACTGTATCCCAATGCATGTGACAATAATAAATCAAATCCTTCTCCCCTATGTACTCTATGAACGGCATGCTTTGTCTGTGTAGCATGCAAGAAACAATACTTTTCACTGTATCCCAATACATGTGACAATAATAAATCAATTGGAATCAAATCAAATCAAATCAAATCAAATTCAAAATCAATCAAATCAAATCAAATTCAAAATCAAATCAAATTCAAAATCAATCAAATCAAATCAAATTCAAAATCAAATTGAATTCAAACTCAAATCGATGATCAGTAAGGAGGGGAGAGTGAGAGGGGGGTGGAGACGGTCTCGGGAAGAATTCCAGAGTTTGTGGCTCCCCCCCCCAGGGCAGCTGAAGGCACGACCGTCCAACATCGAAGTGTAGGAGGTCGGAGTTGGAGGAACAGAGAGATCTCGGAGGGGCTGGAAGACGTTGGGGGAATCAGGAGGGGAGTGAGGGGGGGGGAGGTGGTTGGTTTTGATGGAGTGGGGGCGGTGGGGGGGGGGGTGAAGTGAGGCCATTGGTGGGGGCGGCATTCGAAAGGCAAGCCGGAGGATTGTGAAATCCGAGGCATCGTGTGAAGGCAGTCGGCGAGAGAGAGGGTGTGTGAAGTGGGCACGGGGTTGGATTCGAGTGGTGGGGGGTGGTGGTTAGCGGACATCTGGAAGGTTGTGTAGAGGGTGGAGACGCCCCCCCACTTCCGTTAGGGGATTTTCCAGTCACGTCCGCCCCGAGACCGGAAATTTGGGCCCCAGGTCCGTGGATCTCTGAGCGGTCCGGCCAGATTTTCCACCCCGCCCGTGACGAATCCCATAGGATTTGAAAGATTGAATCCCCACCCAGGGGAGGGCGCTGTAAGGGTCAGGCCCAGAGGGCAGTTCTGAGGCTGGGAAGGCCGTGGGGGGAGGGGGTGGGGGAGGGGGCACAGTCTGATCCCGGTTGACGATTGCCGTCAAAAAAAAAAACGGCTTGGGGTCACCGAACCCTCCCGACATTCCCGGTCTCGCGTCGTGGAGGAACCGTGAGGGAGGGAGTTTCAGGGATTTTCCATCCCTCTCCTCACCACTCCCGTTCCGTCCAACATGGGAATTCGGAGCAGGAGTGGGCCATTCAGCCCTTCCATCCCACTCCGCCATTTGACGCCATCGCAGCTAATCTGATCCCGGGTCTCCAATCCGCCTTCCTGCCTGCTCCCCCTCACCCTCTATCCCGACTCTCATCCCAACTTTCTTGTCTCCGATTGAAAAAGGACAAAACCCAACAAATGAAAAAAGTTCGGAGCGTATCCTGAAACCTCCCTCGCTCCCGGACAGCTCTGTCGAGAATCCGGGCCTAACGAGGCTCTGGGCCTTTCCAGGCCTCAACCCAAGCTGAGTGCAAACCTGCCAGCGGGATAAAGTGAGGCCAGGTGACAGAGGGTGGGGCGGGGTGGGGTTTCCTTTTGTGGTGCTAAGAGTTCGTCACCCGTGGTTACGGGGCCTTGGAAAGAGATCGTCATTGGCCTGGGCACGTCATGAGGCTTGGCAAGGTGCCCTCTCTCTGCCCAATGGGAGCAGAGCCCTTAGCGTTGAGGGTGCCTTAATTCCTGTTGAGGGGACATTCTCCTGGGTTCACCGCGTGGTGAAACTCGTCACAGGTGGGTTAATGTTTGCACTCCTGTTGCTTGCCACCCTTGACATTTCGCAATTATTTGCCAGTTCCGCGTTTCGCAGTTTGGGAAGTTGCTTGCTCTGAAGTCCATGAATAACCCTCAACTGTAGCCAACTCCCATGGAATGCAGTCAAACCAGAACCTGTCCCTTCCTTGTCGGAATTCTGAGCCGGTTACTGCAGTACAATCCACCCAATCTCATCCCACTCTCCCCCCTCTCTTCCCGCACCCTTTAATATCCCACCCAGTCCAATCCCACTCTCCCCCTCACTCTCCGCACCCTTTAATATCCCACCCAGTCTAATCGCCCTCTCCCCATCACTCCCCTCACCCTTTAATATCCCACCCAGTCTAATCCCACTCTCCCCCTCACTCCCCACACCCTTTAATATGCCACCGAGTCTAATCCCACTCTCCCCCTCACTCTCCGCACCCTTTAATATCCCACCCAGTCTAATCCCACTCTCCCCCTCACTCCCCGCACCCTTTAATATCCCACCCAGTCTAATCCCACTCCCCCCTCGCTCCCCGCACCCTTTAATATCCCACCCAGTCTAATCCCACTCTCCCCCTCGCTCCCCGCACCCTTTAATATCCCACCCAGTCTAATCCCACTCCCCCCCTCACTCCCCGCTCCCGTTAATATCCCACCCAGTCTAATCCCACTCTCCCCCTCACTCTCCACAGCCTTTAATATACCACCCAGTCTAATCCCACTCTCCCCCTCACTCCCCGCACCCTTTAATATCCCACCCAGTCTAATCCCACTCTCCCCCCTCACTCCCCGCTCCCTTTAATATCCCACCCAGTCTAATCTCACTCTACCCCTCACTCCCCGCACCCTTTAACATCCCACCCAGTCTAATCCCACTCCCCCCCTTGTTCCCCGCACCCTTTAATATCCCACCCAGTCTAATCCCACTCGCCCCCTCACTCCCCGCACCCTTTAATATCCCACCCAGTCTTATCCCACTCGCCCCCTCACTCCCCGCACCCTTTAATATCCCTTCCCATCCTCTCTTTCTCTCTCTCCTTCTCTCTCTTTCTCCTTTCTCTCTTTCTCCCTCTTTCTCCTGTCTTTCTCCTCTTTTTCTCTCTGTTTCTACCCACCCTATCTCCCTCTCTTCTCTCCTCCTCTCTCTTTCTCCTTCTCTCTCTTTCTCTCTCTTTCTCTCTTTTCCTCTCACTTTCTCTCTCTCCTTCTCTCTCTTTCTCCTTTCTCTCCTTTCGCTTTCTACCCACTTTCTCAGTTTCTCTAACCGCCTCTCTTTCTCTCTCTCTGTCTCTTTCTCCTTTCTCTCTTTTGAAACATAGAAACAGAGAAAAACTACAGCACAAAACAGGCCCTTCGGCCCCACAAGTTGTGCCGAATGGCGGGGGGGGGAGGTGGTGGGGGAGGGGGGGGGGAGGGGGGGGGGCGGAGGCGGGGGGGGACAGAAACCTGGAAAAAAAACAAATCGGAGAAGTGGGGCAGGAGGGGAGGGGTCGTAAGGGGCAACGGTGAGCGCGCAGGTACAGCAGGCAGTAAAGAAGGCAAATGGTATGTTGGCCTTTATAGCGAGAGGATTTGAGTACAGGGATAGGGATGTTTTGCTGCAATTGGACAGGGCGTTGGTGAGGCCACACCTGGAGTATTGTGTGCAGTTTTGGTCTCCTTTTCTGAGGAAGGATGTCCTTGCTATAGAGGGAGCGCAGCGAAGGTTTACCAGGCTGATTCCTGGGATGGCAGGTCTGTCATATCAGGAGAGACTAAGTCGGCTAGGATTATATTCACTGGAGTTTAGGAGAGCGAGAGGGGATCTGATAGAAACTTATAAAATTCTAACAGGGTTCGACAGGGTGGATTCAGAAAGAATGTTCCCGATGGTGGGGGAGTCCAGAACGAGGGGTCACAGTTTAAGGATAAGGAGTAAACCATTTAGGACTGAGGTGAGGAGAAATTTCTTCACCCAGAGGGTGGTGAATGTGTGGAATTCACTCCCACAGAAAGTAACTGAGGCCAAAATGCTGTGTGATTGCGAGAAGGAATTAGATATCGCTCCACAAGATTGTGAGGGGCATGGACAAAGTGGAGCGTCAGAAGGCTTTTTCCCCAGGGTGGAAGAGTCAATGACCAGGGAGCATAAGTTTAAGGCGCGAGGGGCAAGGTTTAAAGGAGATGTACGAGGCAAGTTTGTTTTACACAGAGGATGGTGGGTGCCTGGAACTCGCTGCAAGGGGAGGTAGTGGAAGCGGATGCGATAGTGAGTTTTAAGGAGCGTCTGGACAAATACATGAATAGGATGGGAATAGAGGGATATGGTCCACGGAAGGGTAGGGGGCTTTAGTTCAGTCGGGCAGCATGGTCGGTGCAGGCTTGGAGGGCCGAAGGGCCTGTTCCTGTGCTGTAATTTTCTTTGTTCTTGGGGCTAAAGGGATCGAGGGATATGGGGGGATGGGGGGAATCAGGATATTGAATTCGATGATCAGCCATGATCGTGATGAACGGCGGAGGAGGCTCGAAGGGCCGAGTGGCCTCCTCCTGCTTCTAGTTTCCAAGTTTGTATTTTGGACGCCATTGGAAATTTGCTATGTCAACGTTCCTTGCATGATTCCGTCACGCCCCCACGTCGGTGCACGGAGCGTTACCCCATGGCGCACGTTGCCCCCCTCTTCCCTCTTCCGCTAAAACCCCGCAGAATTCCCACTGCATTCCCCCTCCCCGGAACCCATCACAGAGCAAGGGGTGGCCATCCGGCCCGTCGAATCCATGGCGGGCGTGGCCACATGAGGCCATTATTTCCCTGTTGGCGCGTCACGTGATCTGGAAAAAGTTGCCAACTTTGGAGGGGGGGGAGTCTGGAGGGGGAGCAGAGGGGGTGGGGGACATACACCCCCCCCCCTACCTCATCCTCCCCCCATCCCAAATTCTGCCCCCCCATCAAGAGGGAAGTGAGCCTGTCGTGAGCTCAATCGATCGACTGAGCTGTGTGTTTCAGACGGGCAAGGGTTAAGGGCAGAAGTTGGCAAGACGGTGCTTGACTCTCACCTCACTCGCCGGCTTATAAAAAGGTTTTCCCGGCACCTCCCGTCTCCCACACTTGTTTGTGCACCTGGGGAGAGAGGGAGCTGGAAAGGCGAGCGGCGCTCACTCAGAGGAACCCTAGGCCGGCGAGGACTGGCACCTGACGAGGTACTGAGGCAAATAGCTGGCTGACGGGGGAGGTGGGGGGATGCACAGCACGATCCCATTGGGGGTGAGCTGCGGCGGCGGGGGGGGAGTGTGCAATCTCGTGTCTATACAGCGCTCGGGTTAACGTAACTGAGTATTCCACATGGAATCGCGATACCCGGGTCGCCGGGGATGGGACGATCGAATCCCGGGTCGGTTTTGAGGTGCGTCTTATGTAGAGTCACAGAAACTAGAAGCAGGAAGAGGCCATTCAGCCCTTCGAGCCTGCTCCGCCGTTCATTAGGATCATGGCTGATCATCCACTTCAATATCCTGATTCCCCCCCTTCCCCCCATATCCCTTGATCCCTTTAGCCCCAAGAGCGATATCTAATTCCTTCTTGAAATCACACAACATTTTGGCTCGCTCATCCACCGCGCAAATCAACTCCTTTCCGGCTTGGTCTGGGGCTCCCGCTCTGACCGAGACCGCAGAAAGACTACAAAGGGTCGTGAACGTAGCCCAGTCCCATCACGCAAACCAGCCTCCCATCCATTGACTCTGTCGACACTTCCCGCTGCCTCGGCAAAGCAGCCAGAATAATCAAGGACCCCACGCAGCCCGGACATTCTCTCTTCCACCTTCTCCCATCGGGAAAAAGATACAAAAGTCTGAGGTCACGTACCAACGGACTCAAGAACACCTTCTTCCCTGCTGCTGTCAGACTTTTGAATGGACCTACCTCGCATTAAGTTGATCTTTCTCTACACCCTAGCTATGACTGTAACACTACATTCTGCACCCTCTCCTTTCCTTCTCGATGAACAGTATGTTTTGTCTGTACAGCGCGCAAGAAACAATACTTTTCACTGTATCCCAATGCATGTGACAATAATAAATCAAATCCTTCTCCCCTATGTACTCTATGAACGGCATGCTTTGTCTGTGTAGCATGCAAGAAACAATACTTTTCACTGTATCCCAATACATGTGACAATAATAAATCAATTGGAATCAAATCAAATCAAATCAAATTCAAAATCAATCAAATCAAATCAAATTCAAAATCAAATCAAATTCAAAATCAATCAAATCAAATCAAATTCAAAATCAAATTGAATTCAAACTCAAATCGATGATCAGTAAGGAGGGGAGAGTGAGAGGGGGGTGGAGACGGTCTCGGGAAGAATTCCAGAGTTTGTGGCTCCCCCCCCCAGGGCAGCTGAAGGCACGACCGTCCAACATCGAAGTGTAGGAGGTCGGAGTTGGAGGAACAGAGAGATCTCGGAGGGGCTGGAAGACGTTGGGGGAATCAGGAGGGGAGTGAGGGGGGGGGAGGTGGTTGGTTTTGATGGAGTGGGGGCGGTGGGGGGGGGGGGTGAAGTGAGGCCATTGGTGGGGGCGGCATTCGAAAGGCAAGCCGGAGGATTGTGAAATCCGAGGCATCGTGTGAAGGCAGTCGGCGAGAGAGAGGGTGTGTGAAGTGGGCACGGGGTTGGATTCGAGTGGTGGGGGGTGGTGGTTAGCGGACATCTGGAAGGTTGTGTAGAGGGTGGAGACGCCCCCCCACTTCCGTTAGGGGATTTTCCAGTCGCGTCCGCCCCGAGACCGGAAATTTGGGCCCCAGGTCCGTGGATCTCTGAGCGGTCCGGCCAGATTTTCCACCCCGCCCGTGACGAATCCCATAGGATTTGAAAGATTGAATCCCCACCCAGGGGAGGGCGCTGTAAGGGTCAGGCCCAGAGGGCAGTTCTGAGGCTGGGAAGGCCGTGGGGGGAGGGGGTGGGGGAGGGGGCACAGTCTGATCCCGGTTGACGATTGCCGTCAAAAAAAAAAACGGCTTGGGGTCACCGAACCCTCCCGACATTCCCGGTCTCGCGTCGTGGAGGAACCGTGAGGGAGGGAGTTTCAGGGATTTTCCATCCCTCTCCTCACCACTCCCGTTCCGTCCAACATGGGAATTCGGAGCAGGAGTGGGCCATTCAGCCCTTCCATCCCACTCCGCCATTTGACGCCATCGCGACTAATCTGATCCCGGGTCTCCAATCCGCCTTCCTGCCTGCTCCCCCTCACCCTCTATCCCGACTCTCATCCCAACTTTCTTGTCTCCGATTGAAAAAGGACAAAACCCAACAAATGAAAAAAGTTCGGAGCGTATCCTGAAACCTCCCTCGCTCCCGGACAGCTCTGTCGAGAATCCGGGCCTAACGAGGCTCTGGGCCTTTCCAGGCCTCAACCCAAGCTGAGTGCAAACCTGCCAGCGGGATAAAGTGAGGCCAGGTGACAGAGGGTGGGGCGGGGTGGGGTTTCCTTTTGTGGTGCTAAGAGTTCGTCACCCATGGTTACGGGGCCTTGGAAAGAGATCGTCATTGGCCTGGGCACGTCATGAGGCTTGGCAAGGTGCCCTCTCTCTGCCCAATGGGAGCAGAGCCCTTAGCGTTGAGGGTGCCTTAATTCCTGTTGAGGGGACATTCTCCTGGGTTCACCGCGTGGTGAAACTCGTCACGGGTGGGTTAATGTTTGCACTCCTGTTGCTTGCCACCCTTGACATTTCGCAATTAATTGCCAGTTCCGCGTTTCGCAGTTTGTGAAGTTGCTTGCTCTGAAGTGCATGAATAACCCTCAACTGTAGCCAACTCCCATGGAATGCAGTCAAACCAGAACCTGTCCCTTCCTTGTCGGAATTCTGAGCCTGTTACTGCAGTACAGTCCACCCAGTCTCATCCCACTCTCCCCCCTCTCTTCCCGCACCCTTTAATATCCCACCCAGTCTAATCCCACTCTCCCCCTCACTCCCTGCACCCTTTAATATCCCACCCACTCTAATCGCCCTCTCCCCATCACTCCCCTCACCCTTTAATATCCCACCCAGTCTAATCCCACTCTCCCCCTCACTCCCCACACCCTTTAATATGCCACCGAGTCTAATCCCACTCTCCCCCTCACTCTCCGCGCCCTTTAATATCCCACCCAGTCTAATCCCACTCTCCCCCTCACTCCCCGCACCCTTTAATATCCCACCCAGTCTAATCCCACTCCCCCCTCGCTCCCCGCACCCTTTAATATCCCACCCAGTCTAATCCCACTCCCCCCCTCACACCCCGCACCCTTTAACATCCCACCCAGTCTCATCCCACTCTCCCCCCTCTCTTCCCGCACCCTTTAATATCCCACCCAGTCTAATCCCACTCTCCCCCTCACTCACTGCACCCTTTAATATCCCACCCAGTCTAATCGCCCTCTCCCCATCACTCCCCTCACCCTTTAATATCCCACCCAGTCTAATCCCACTCTCCCCCTCACTCCCCACACCCTTTAATATGCCACCGAGTCTAATCCCACTCTCCCCCTCACTCTCCGCACCCTTTAATATCCCACCCAGTCTAATCCCACTCTCCCCCTCACTCCCCGCACCCTTTAATATCCCACCCAGTCTAATCCCACTCCCCCCTCGCTCCCCGCACCCTTTAATATCCCACCCAGTCTAATCCCACTCCCCCCCTCACACCCCGCACCCTTGAACATCCCACCCAGTCTAATTCCACTCCCCCCTCACTCCCCGCACCCTTTAATATCCCACCCAGTCTAATCCCACTCTCCCCCCTCACTCCCCGCACCCTTTAATATCCCACCCAGTCTAATCCCACTCTCCCCCTCACTCTCCGCAGCCTTTAATATACCACCCAGTCTAATCCCACTCTCCCCCCTCGCTCCCCGCACCCTTTAATATCCCACCCAGTCTAATCCCACTCCCCCCCTCACTCCCCGCACCCTTTAATATCCCACCCAGTCTAATCCCACTCTCCCCCCTCACTCCCCGCTCCCTTTAATATCCCACCCAGTCTAATCTCACTCTCCCCCTCACTCCCCGCACCCTTTAACATCCCACCCAGTCTAATCCCACTCCCCCCCTTGCTCCCCGCACCCTTTAATATCCCACCCAGTCTAATCCCACTCGCCCCCTCACTCCCCGCACCCTTTAATATCCCACCCAGTCTAATCCCACTCGCCCCCTCACTCCCCGCACCCTTTAATATCCCTTCCCATCCTCTCTTTCTCTCTCTCCTTCTCTCTCTTTCTCCTTTCTCTCTTTCTCCCTCTTTCTCCTGTCTTTCTCCTCTTTTTCTCTCTGTTTCTACCCACCCTATCTCCCTCTCTTCTCTCCTCCTCTCTCTTTCTCCTTCTCTCTCTTTCTCTCTCTTTCTCTCTTTTCCTCTCACTTTCTCTCTCTCCTTCTCTCTCTTTCTCCTTTCTCTCCTTTCGCTTTCTACCCACTTTCTCAGTTTCTCTAACCGCCTCTCTTTCTCTCTCTCTGTCTCTTTCTCCTTTCTCTCTTTTGAAACATAGAAACAGAGAAAAACTACAGCACAAAACAGGCCCTTCGGCCCCACAAGTTGTGCCGAATGGCGGGGGGGGGAGGTGGTGGGGGAGGGGGGGGGAGGGGGCGGGCGGAGGCGGGGGGGGACAGAAACCTGGAAAAAAAACAAATCGGAGAAGTGGGGCAGGAGGGGAGGGGTCGTGAGGGGCAACGGTGAGCGCGCAGGTACAGCAGGCAGTAAAGAAGGCAAATGGTATGTTGGCCTTTATAGCGAGAGGATTTGAGTACAGGGATAGGGATGTTTTGCTGCAATTGGACAGGGCGTTGGTGAGGCCACACCTGGAGTATTGTGTGCAGTTTTGGTCTCCTTTTCTGAGGAAGGATGTCCTTGCTACAGAGGGAGTGCAGCGAAGGTTTACCAGGCTGATTCCTGGGATGGCAGGTCTGTCATATCAGGAGAGACTAAGGCGGCTAGGATTATATTCACTGGAGTTTAGGAGAGCGAGAGGGGATCTGACAGAAACTTATAAAATTCTAACAGGGTTCGACAGGGTGGATTCAGAAAGAATGTTCCCGATGGTGGGGGAGTCCAGAACGAGGGGTCACAGTTTAAGGATAAGGAGTAAACCATTTAGGACTGAGGTGAGGAGAAATTTCTTCACCCAGAGGGTGGTGAATGTGTGGAATTCACTCCCACAGAAAGTAACTGAGGCCAAAATGCTGTGTGATTGCGAGAAGGAATTAGATATCGCTCGACATGATTGTGAGGGGCATGGACAAAGTGGAGCGTCAGAAGGCTTTTTCCCCAGGGTGGAAGAGTCCATGACCAGGGAGCATAAGTTTAAGGCGCGAGGGGCAAGGTTTAAAGGAGATGTACGAGGCAAGTTTGTTTTACACAGAGGATGGTGGGTGCCTGGAACTCGCTGCAAGGGGAGGTAGTGGAAGCGGATGCGATAGTGAGTTTTAAGGAGCGTCTGGACAAATACATGAATAGGATGGGAATAGAGGGATATGGTCCACGGAAGGGTAGGGGGCTTTAGTTCAGTCGGGCAGCATGGTCGGTGCAGGCTTGGAGGGCCGAAGGGCCTGTTCCTGTGCTGTAATTTTCTTTGTTCTTGGGGCTAAAGGGATCGAGGGATATGGGGGGATGGGGGGAATCAGGATATTGAATTCGATGATCAGCCATGATCGTGATGAACGGCGGAGGAGGCTCGAAGGGCCGAGTGGCCTCCTCCTGCTTCTAGTTTCCAAGTTTGCATTTTGGACGCCATTGGAAATTTGCTATGTCAACGTTCCTTGCATGATTCCGTCACGCCCCCACGTCGGTGCACGGAGCGTTACCCCATGGCGCACGTTGCCCCCCTCTTCCCTCTTCCGCTAAAACCCCGCAGAATTCCCACTGCATTCCCCCTCCCCGGAACCCATCACAGAGCAAGGGGTGGCCATCCGGCCCATCCAATCCATGGCGGGCGTGGCCACATGAGGCCATTATTTCCCTGTTGGCGCGTCACGTGATCTGGAAAAAGTTGCCAACTTTGGAGGGGGGGGAGTCTGGAGGGGGAGCAGAGGGGGTGGGGGACATACACCCCCCCCCCCTACCTCATCCTCCCCCCACCCCAAATTCTGCCCCCCCATCAAGAGGGAAGTGAGCCTGTCGTGAGCTCAATCGATCGACTGAGCTGTGTGTTTCAGATGGGCAAGGGTTAAGGCAGATGTTGGCAAGACGGTGCTTGACTCTCACCTCACTCGCCGGCTTATAAAAAGGTTTTTCCGGCACCTCCCGTCTCCCACACTTGTTTGTGCACCTGGGGCGAGGGAGCTGGAAAGTCGAGCGGCGCTCACTCAGAGGAACCCTAGGCCGGTGAGGACTGGCACCTGACGAGGTACTGAGGCAAATAGCTGGCTGACGGGGGAGGTGGGGGGATGCACAGCACGATCCCATTGGGGGTGAGCTGCGGCGGCGGGGGGGAGTGTGCAATCTCGTGTCTATACAGCGCTCGGGTTAACGTAACTGAGTATCCCACGCGGAATCGCGATACCCGGGTCGCCGGGGATGGGACGATCGAATCCCGGGTCGGTTTTGAGGGGCGTCTTATGTAGAGTCACAGAAACTAGAAGCAGGAAGAGGCCATTCGGCCCTTCGAGTCTGCTCCGCCGTTCATTAGGATCATGGCTGATCATCCAATTCAATATCCTGATACACCCCCCTTCCCCCCATATCCCTTGATCCCTTTAGCCCCAAGAGCGATATCTAATTCCTTCTTGAAATCACACAACATTTTGGCTCGCTCATCCACCGCGCAAATCAACTCCTTTCCGGCTTGGTCTGGGGTCCCGCTCTAACCGAGACCGCAGAAAGACTACAAAGGGTCGTGAATGTAGCCCAGTCCCATCACGCAAACCAGCCTCCCATCCATTGACTCTGTCTACACTTCCCGCTGCCTCGGCAAAGCAGCCAAAATAATCAAGGACCCCACGCACCCCGGACATTCTCTCTTCCACCTTCTCCCATCGGGAAAAAGATACAAAAGTCTGAGGTCACGTACCAACCGACTCAAGAACAGCTTCTTCCCTGCTGCTGTCAGACCTTTGAATGGACCGACCTCGCATTAAGCTGATCTTTCTCTACACCCTAGCTATGACTGTAACACTACATTCTGCACTCTCTCCTTTCCTTCTCTATGAACAGTATGTTTTGTCTGTACAGCACGCAGGAAACAATACTTTTCACTGTATCCCAATGCATGTGACAATAATAAATCAAATCCTTCTCCCCAATGTACTCTATGAACGGCATGCTTTGTCTGTGTAGCATGCAAGAAACAATACTTTTCACTGTATCCCAATACGTGACAATAATAAATCAATTGGAATCAAATCAAATCAAATCAAATCAAATTCAAAATCAATTCAAATTCAAAATCAATCAAATCAAATTCAAAATCAAATCAAATTCAAAATCAATCAAATCAACTCAAATTCAAAATCAAGTTGAATTCAAACTCAAATCGATGATCATTAAGGAGGGGAGAGAGAGAGGGGGGTAGAGACGGTCTAGGGAAGAATTCCAGAGTTTGTGGTTCTCCCCGCCAGGGCAGCTGAAGGCACGACCGTCCAACATCGAAGTGTAGGAGGTCGGAGTTGGAGGAACAGAGAGATCTCGGAGGGGCTGGAAGAGGTTGGGGGAATCAGGAGGGGAGTGAGGGGGGGGGAGGTGGTTGGTTTTGATGGAGTGGGGGCGGTGGGGGGGGGTGAAGTGGGGCCATTGGTGGGGGCGGCATTTGAAAGGCAAGCCGGAGGATTATGAAATCCGAGGCATCGTGTGAAGGCAGTCGGCGAGAGAGAGGGGGTGTGAAGTGGGCACGGGATTGGATTCGAGCGGTGGGGGGGCTGGTGGTTAGCGGACATCTGGAAGGTTGTGTAGAGGGTGGAGACGCCCCCCCCACTTCCGTTAGGGGATTTTCCAGTCGCGTCCGCCCCCAGACCGGAAATTTGGGCCCCAGGTCCGCGGATCTCTGTGCGGTCCGGCCAGATTTTCCGTCCCTCCTGTGACGAATCCCATAGGAACTGAAAGATTGAATCCCCACCCAGGGGAGGGCGCTGTAAGGGTCAGGCCCAGAGGGCAGTTCTGAGGCTGGGAAGGCCGTGGGGGGAGGGGGTGGGGGAGGGGGCACAGTCTGATCCCGGTTGACGATTGCCGTCAAAAAAAAAAACGGCTTGGGGTCACCGAACCCTCCCGACATTCCCGGTCTCGCGTCGTGGAGGAACCGTGAGGGAGGGAGTTTCAGGGATTTTCCATCCCTCTCCTCACCGCTCCCGTTCCGTCCAACATGGGAATTCGGAGCAGGAGTGGGCCATTCAGCCCTTCCATCCCACTCCGCCATTTGACGCCATCACGGCTAATCTGATCCCGGGTCTCCAATCCGCCTTCCTGCCTGCTCCCCCTCACCCTCTATCCCGATTCTCATCCCAACTTTCTTGTCTCCGATTGAAAAAGAAGGACAAAACCCAACAAATGAAAAAAGTTTGGAGCGTATCCTGAAACCTCCCTCGCTCCCGGACAGCTCTGTCGAGAATTCGGGCCTAACGAGGCTCTGGGCCTTTCCAGGCCTCAACCCAAGCCGAGTGGAACCTGCCAGCGGGATAAAGTGAGGCCAAGTGACAGAGGGTGGGGCGGGGTGGGGTTTGCTTTTGTGGTGCTAAGAGTTTGTCACCCGTGGTTACGGGGCCTTGGAGGAGATCGTCATAATATAAAGGGAAAGACTCTTAGTACGGTAGAGGATCAGAAGGACCTTGGGGTCCGGGTCCATAGGACTCTGAAAACGGCCCCGCAGGTGGAGGAGGTGGTTAAGAAGGCGTATGGTGTGCTGGCCTTTATCAATCGAGGGATTGAGTTTAGGAGTCCGGGGTTAATGATGCAGTTATATAAGACCCTCGTCAGACCCCACTTGGAGTACTGTGCTCAGTTCTGGTCGCCTCACTATAGGAAGGATGTGGAAAAGATTGAAAGGGTGCAGAGGAGATTTACAAGGATGTTGCCTGGATTGAGTGGCATGCCTTATGAGGATAGGCTGAGGGAGATCGGTCTTTTCTCCTTGGAGAGACGTAGGATGAGAGGAGACCTAATAGAGGTGTATAAGATGTTGAGAGGCATAGATCGGGTGGACTCTCAGAGGCTTTTTCCCAGGGTGGAAATGTCTGCTACGAGAGGACACAGGTTTAAGGTGCTGGGGGGTAGGTACAGGGGAGATGTTAGGGGGAAGTTTTTCACACAGAGGGTGGTGGGCGAGTGGAATCGGCTGCCGTCAGTGGTGGTGGAGGCAAACTCAATTGGGTCTTTTAAGAGACTCCTGGATGAGTACATGGAGTTTAATAGGATGGAGGGTTATAGGTAGGTCCAGAAGGTAGGGATGTGTTCGGCACAACTTGTGGGCCGAAGGGCCTGTTTGTGTTGCAGTTTTTCTATGTTTCAATGTCATTGGCCTGGGCACGTCATGAGGCTTGGCAAGGTGCCCTCTCGCCGCCCAATTGGAGCAGAGTCCTACGCGTTGAGGGTGCCTTAATTCTTGTTGAGGGGACGTTCTCCTGGGTTCACCGTGCAGTGAAACTCGTTACAGGTGGGTTAATGTTTGCACTCCTGTTGCTTGCCACCCTTGACATTTCGCAATTAATTGCCAGTTCCGCGTTTCTCAGTTTGTGAAGTTGCTTGCTCTGAAGTGCATGAAACAACCCTCAACTGTAGCCAACTCCCATGGAATGCAGTCAAACCAGAACCTGTCCCTTCCTTGTCGGAATTCTGAGCCGGTTACTGCAGTTCAATCCACCCAGTCTCATCCCACTCTCCCCCCTCTCTTCCCGCACCCTTTAATATCCCACCCAGTCCAATCCCACTCTCCCCCTCGCTCCCCCCACCCTTTAATATCCCAACCAGTCCAATCCCACTCTCCCCCTCGCTCCCCCCACCCTTTAATATCCAACCCAGTCTAATCCCACTCTCCCCCCTCACTCCCTGCACCCTTTAATATCCCACCCAGTCTAATCCCACTCTCCCCCTCACTTCCCACACCCTTTAACATCCCACCCAGTCTAATCCCACTGTCCCCCTCACTCCCCGCACCCTTTAATATCCCACCCAGTCTAATCCCACTCTCCCCCTCACTCCCCACGCCCTTTAATATCCCACCCAGTCTAATCCCACTCCCCCCTCACTCCCTGCACCCTTTAATATCCCACCCAGTCTAATCCCACTCTCCCCCTCACTCCCCGCACCCTTTAATATCCCACCCAATCTAATCCCACTCTCCCCCCTCACTCCCCGCACCCTTTAATATCCCACCCAATCTAATCCCACTCTCCCCCCTCACTCCCCGCACCCTTTAATATCCCACCCAGTCTAATCCCACTCTCCCCCTCACTCCCAGCACCCTTTAATATCCCACCCAGTCTAATCCCACTCTCCCCCTCACTCCCCACGCCCTTTAATATCCCACCCAGTCTAATCCCACTCCCCCCTCACTCCCTGCACCCTTTAATATCCCACCCAGTCTAATCCCACTCCCCCCTCACTCCCTGCACCCTTTAATATCCCACCCAGTCTAATCCCACTCTCCCCCTCACTCCCCGCACCCTTTAATATCCCACCCAATCTAATCCCACTCTCCCCCCTCACTCCCCGCACCCTTTAATATCCCACCCAATCTAATCCCACTCTCCCCCCTCACTCCCCGCACCCTTTAATATCCCACCCAGTCTAATCCCACCTCTCCCCCTCACCCTTTAATATCCCACCCAGTCTAATCCCACTCTCCCCCTCACTCCCAGCACCCTTTAATATCCCACCCAGTCTAATCCCACTCTCCCCCTCACTCCCGGCACCCTTTAATATCCCACCCAGTCTAATCCCACTCTCCCCCCTCACTCCCGGCACCCTTTAATATCCCACCCAGTCTAATCCCCCTCTCCCCCTCACTCCCCGCACCCTTTAATATCCCACCCAGTCTAATCCCACTCTCCCCCTCACTCCCCGCACCCTTTAATATCCCACCCAGTCTAATCCCACTCTCCCCCTCACTCCCCGCACCCTTTAATATCCCACCCAGTCTAATCCCACTCTCCCCCTCACTCCCGGCACTCTTTAATATCCCACCCAGTCTAATCCCACTCTCCCCCTCACTCCCCGCACCCTTTAATATCCCACCCAGTCTAATCCCACTCTCCCCCTCACTCCCCACACCCTTTAATATCCCTTCCCATCCTCTCTTTCTCTCTCTCCTCTCTCTTTCTCCTTTCTCTCTTTCTCCCTCGTTCTCCTGTCTTTCTCCTCTCTTTCTCCCTGTTTCTACCCTCCCTATCTCCCTCTCTTCTCTCCTCCTCTCTCTCTCTCCTTCTCTCTCTTTCTCCTTTCTCTCTTTAGAAACATTGAAACAGAGAAAAACTACAGCACAAAGCAGGCCCTTCGGCCCCACAAGTTGTGCCGAACATATCCCTACCTTTTAGGCCGACCTATAACCCTCCATCCTATTAAGTCCCATGTACTCATCCAGGAGTCTCTTAAAAGTCCCTCTCTCTTTCTACTGTGTTTCTCCTCTTTCTCTCTCTGTTTCTACTCTCTCTCTCTATCTCCCTCTCTTCTCTCCCTCTCTCTCTTTCCACTTTTCTCTCTTTCTCTTTTTGTCTCTCCTTTTCTCTCTCTCTTTCTCTTCTCTTTCTCTCTTTGTCCCCTCTGTCTTTCTCTCTCTCTTTCTTTCTCTATCTCTTTCTCTCGCTTTCTTTCTATTCGCTGTCTCTGTTTCTACTCTCGAACTTTCTCCCTCTTTTGATCTTCCTTTTCCCTCTCTGTCTATCTCCTCTCTCTTGCTTGTCTATCGTTCCCTTTCTTTTCTCTCTTTCTGCTATTTAGCTTTGTCCCTCCTCCTCTCTCTTCTCCCTTTAACTCTCTTTCCTCCCCTCTATTGCTTTCATTTCTCTCCATCTTCATTCACAATCTCTCTTCTTCTCTTTCTCTCCTTCCACTGTCTCTCTATTCCAGATTCTCCAATCCCTCAACGTCAACAAAATGAAGGAGATTGTCATCGACTTCAGGAAGTGTAAAGGAGAACAAGCCCCTGTCTACATCAACGGGGACAACGTATAAAGGGTCGAGAGCTTCAAGTTTTTAGGTGTCCAGATCATCAACAACCTGTCCTGGTCCCCCCACGCCGACACTATAGTTAAGAAAGCCCCACCAACGCCTCTACTTTCTCAGAAGACTAAGGAAATTTGGCATGTCAGCTATGACTCTCACCAACTTTTACAGATGCACCATAGAAAGCATTCTTTCTGGTTGTATCACAGCTTGGTCTGGGCTCCTGCTCTGCCCAAGACCACAAGGAACTACAAAAGGTCGTGAATGTAGCCCAGTCCATCACGCAAACCAGCCTCCCATCCATTGACTCCGTCTACACTTCCCGCTGCCTCGGCAAAACTACCAGCATCATTTTTATCCCTTTATTAGTCACAAGTAAGGCTTACATTAACACTGCAATGAAGTTACTGTGAAAATCCCCTAGTCGCCACACTCCAGTGCCTGTTCAGGTAACATGGAGGGAGAATTTAGCACGGCCAATCCACCCTAACAAGCACGTCTTTCGGACTGTGGGAGGAAACCGGAGCACCCAGAAGAAACCTGGGAGAATGTGCAAACTCCACACAGACAGTGACCCGAGGCTGGGAATCGAACGCGGGTCCCTGGCGCTGTGAGGCAGCAGCGCTAACCCACTGTGCCACCGTGCCGCCCCATAATCAAGGACCCCACGCACCCCGGACATTCTCTCTTCCACTTTCTCCCATCGGGAAAAAGATACAAAAGTCACGCACCAACCGACTCAAGAACAGCTTCTTCCCTGCTGCTGTCAGACTTTTGAATGGACCTACCTCGCATTCAGTTGATCTTTCTCGACACCCTAGCTGTAACTGTAACACTACATCCTGCACCCTCTCCTTTCCTTTTCTATGAACGGTATGCTTTGTCTGTATAGCGCGCAAGAAACAATACTTTTCACTGTATCCCAACACATGTGACAATAATAAATCAAATCAAATCAACCTTCTCTTTTTCCATCTCTCACTCTCTCTCTCATTCTTTCTCACTCTCTCTCTCTCACCCTCTCTCTCTCTGTCTCATTCTCTCTCGCTATCCCTCCCTCTCTCTCTCTCTCTTTCACTCTCACTCTCTCTTTCATTCTCTCTCCCTCTCTCCCATTCCATCTCTGACTCTCACTCTCTCTCTTTCTCTCTCTCACTCTCTCTCACTCTCACTCTCTCACATTCCCGCTCTGACTCCCACTCTCTCTCTCTCCCTCTCTGTCTCTCTCCCTGTCTCTCTCTGTCTCTCTCTCTCTCTCTCTCTCTCCCTCTCACTCTCTCTCTCATTCCCTCTCTGACTCTCACTTTCTCTCTCTCCCTCTCTCTTTCACTCTTTCTCTCTCATTCTCTCTCTCCCTCTCACACTCCCATTCTCTCACTCTCTCTTACTCTCTCTCTCTCTCTCACTCTCTCTCTCTCTCACTCTCTCTCTCTCTCTCTCCTTCTCTCATTCTCTCTCTCACTCTCTCTCTCTCATTCTCTCTCTCACTCTCTCTCTCTGTGGTGAACCATCGTTGGTTCCCACTAGGTAGTACTGAGCCAGGGTCTGGCCAGTACTACGAGTATGTATATATGTTGCTGTTGGGGTTAGGGATGGGTTGTTCTACTTGTTGCTGTTGGGGTTAGGGTTGGGCTGTTACACCTTGTATTATAGTTATTATGGTACATCCCAGTCGGGCTCCGCCTCCTGGGAGAGGTGTAAAGGTCACTGCTCTGTCTGGGACCCCTCAGTCTGGGATCGTGTATTATATATGGTAGCTTCGTTGTAATAGTAAATAAAAGCCTTTATTTCCTTGAACATCTCAAGCCTCGTGTGTGATAACGCGCATCACTCTCTCTCCCTCTCTCATTCTCTCTCTCACTCTCTCTGTCATTCTCTCTCTCACTCTCTCTCTCTCATTCTCTCTCTCACTCACTCTCTCTCATTCTCTCTCTCCCTCTCACACTCTCATTCTCTCACACTCTCTCTCTCTCATTCTCTCACTCACTCTCTCTCTCTCCCTCTCTCACACTCTCATTCTCTCTCACTCTCTCTCTCTCATTCTCTCTCTCTCTCTCTCCTTCTCTCATTCTCTCTCTCACTCTCTCTCTCTCTCTTGTTCTCTCTCTCCCTCTCACACTCTCATTCTCTCACTCTCTCTTTCCTTCTCTCATTCTCTCTCTCACTCTCTCTCTCTCTTGTTCTCTCTCCCCCTCTCACACTCTCATTCTCTCACTCTCTCTCCTTCTCTCATTCTCTCTCTCCCTCTCACACTCTCATTCTCTCACTCTCTCTCTCTCATTCTTTCTCTCCCTCTCGCACTCTCATTCTCTCACTCTCTCTCACTCTCTCTCTCTCTCATTCTCTCCCACTCTCTCTCCCTCTCTCATTCTCTCTCTCACTCCCTCTCTCTCATTCTCTCCCTCTCTCACACTCTCATTCTCTCTCACTCTCTCTCTCTCCCTCTCTCTCTCTCTCTCATTCTCTCTCTCCCTCTCACACTCTCATTCTCCCACTCTCTCTCTCCCTCTCTCATTCTCTCTCTCCCTCTCGCACTCTCATTCTCTCACTCTCTCTCTCTCCTCTCATTCTCTCTCTCACTCTCTCTCTCTCTCTCCTTCTCTCTCTCCTTCTCACACTCTCATTCTCTCACTCTCTCTCTCTCCTTCTCTCATTCTCTCTCCCTCTCTCTCTCATTCTCTCTCTCCCTCTCACACTCTCATTCTCTCACTCTCTCTCGTTCTCTCTCTCCCTCTCACACTCTCATTCTCTCACTCTCCCTCTCTCATTCTCTCTCTCCCTCTCGCACTCTCATTCTCTCACTCTCTCTCACTCTCTCTCTCTCATTCTCTCTCTCCCTCTCGCACTCTCATTCTCTCACTCTCTCTCTCTCATTCTCTCTCCTTCTCTCTCTCTCTCATTCTCTCTCTCCCTCTCGCACTCTCATTCTCTCACTCTCCCTCTCTCCCTCTCTCATTCTCTCTCCTTCTCTCTCTCTCTCATTCTCTCTCTCCCTCTCGCACTCTCATTCTCTCACTCTCTCTCTCATTCTCTCTCTCCCTCTCACACTCTCATTCTCCCTCTCACACTCTCTCTCTCTCTCTCTCCTCACCCCCACGGTTTCTGGCTATCACCGCTCCCCTCTTTAGTCTGATGAACAGGAAGATACAGAGACCCTTTCGGAATCTCAGGGTAGTGTTCGGTGGTGATCTGGGCAGGGGAGAGGGAGATTCTCAGAGGGTTGGGGTTAGATACAAGGCCAATCTTACCAGCAGCGAGACACAGAGAGACACAGACCACCCAGAGAGGAGCAGAGACTGTCCGAGTCATGGTCACAGTTGAGTAATGCCATCCGTGGTCCAAGGAGCCTTCTTTATAATGGTGTGCCACAACTAACCACAGCGCGATCAACTTCCGAGTTGAAGCAACAACGCTACACATAGACTTCCTGAATTTACCCGCCACATATTCACATCGAGATAACCATTTCTTAACCAGGAGCAGACAGGACAATGCCCATTATCAGAAAAATCCATCCTGGTTCACTAATCCCTCCTTTAGGAAAGGAAATTTTAATTTGATTTGATTTATTATTGTCATATGTATCGGGATGCAGTGAAAAGTATTGTTTCTTGCGTGCTATCCAGACAAAGCATACTGTTCATAGAATGCATAGGAGAGAAGGAAAGGAGAGGGTGTAGAATGTAGGGGTGGCACAGCGGCACAGCGGGTTAGCACTGCTGCCTCACAGCGCCAGGGACCCTGGTTCGATTCCCGGCTCGGGTCACTGTCTGTGCGGAGTCTGCACGTTCTCCCCGTGTCTGCGTGGGTTTACTCCGGGTGCTCCGGTTTCCTCCCACAGTCCGAAACATGTGCAGGTTAGGTGGATTGGCCGTGCTAAGTTGTCCCTAAGTATCCAAAGATGTGCAGGTTAGGTGGATTGGCCGTGCTAAGTTGTCCCTAAGTATCCAAAGATGTGCAGGTTAGGTGGATTGGCTGTGCTAAATTGATCCTTAATGTCAGGGGGACTATCAGGGTAATTATGAGGGGTTACAGGGATAGAGGCTGGATGGGATTGTTGTCAGTGCAGGCTCAATGGGCCGAATGGTCTCCTCCTGCGCTGTAGGACCTTTCCCCTCACTGTTGACTATCCGTCTCTGTAACTTGGTCATCAATAATGCTTTGAGTTTTTTTATTCATTCGTGAGACATGGGCGTCGCTGGCTGGTCCAGCATTTATTTCCCATCCCTAGTTGCCCTTGGAGGGCAGTTGAGAGTCAACCACATTGGCTGTGGCTCTGGAGTCACATGTAGGCCAGACTGGGTAAGGGCGGCAGATTTCCTTCCCGAAAGGAACCAGATGGGTTTTTCCGACAATCAGTCGATTCTTAATTCCAGATTTTTTTTATTGAATTCAAATTCCACCATCTGCCGTGGCGGGATTCGAACCCGGGCCCCCAGAACATTAGCTGAGTTTCTGGATTAATTAGTCCAGCGATAACGCCACTAGGCCATCGCCTCCAGCTGGATGTGGTCACAGCAAGTGACCTAGACAGCAAGAGGGTCAGAGACAGGGTTCATCAGAAACTAAGTCAGGATATTGCAAGCCAAGATAAAAATAGGCCCAAGGATGGTCTAGTTCCGCTCTCTCCTGTCCTGCTTGCCACATGACAGTCCCAAACGAAACTTCCATTTGAAAAACAATGCGTCACTTATTCTGACAAATTTCGAACTGATACCAGGAAGTTGAACGAATCATGGACTGACAGACATCATTCATCAGAGAATTACCGCAAGACGCTGCCCTCTCAAGGAAATGGGGAGAGAGCAAGATGCGAAGAGAGAGAGAGAGAGACGCCTTCTCTCTCCAACTCCCTCTATCTCCACCTTCCTCTCTCTCCAACTCCCTCTCTCTCCATCTCCCTCTCTCTCCATCCTCCTCTCTCTCCATCCCCCTCTCTCTCCATCTCCCTCTCTCTCCATCTCTTTCTCTCTCCATCTCCCCTCTCTCCATCTCCCTCTCTCTCCAACTCCCTCTCTCTCCATCTCCCTCTCTCTCCAACTCCCTCTCTCTCCATCTCCCTCTCTCTCCATCCCCCTCTCTCTCCATCTCCCTCTCTCTCCATCCCCCTCTCTCTCCATCTCCCTCTCTCTCCATCTCTTTCTCTCTCCATCTCCCCTCTCTCCATCTCCCTCTCTCTCCATCCCCCTCTCTCTCCATCTCCCTCTCTCTCCATCTCTTTCTCTCTCCATCTCCCTCTCTCTCCATCTCCCTCTCTCTCCATCTCCCTCTCTCTCCAACTCCCTCTCTCTCCATCCCCCTCTCTCTCCATCTCCCTCTCTCTCCATCTCTTTCTCTCTCCATCTCCCTCTCTCTCCATCTCCCTCTCTCTCCATCTCCCTCTCTCTCCAACTCCCTCTCTCTCCATCTCCCTCTCTCTCCATCCTCCTCTCTCTCCATCTCCCTCTCTCTCCATCTCCCTCTCTCTCCATCCTCCTCTCTCTCCATCTCCCTCTCTCTCCATCTCCCTCTCTCTCCATCTCCCTCTCTCTCCATCCTCCTCTCTCTCCATCTCCCTCTCTCTCCATCTCCCTCTCTCTCCATCTCCCTCTCTCTCCATCTTCCTCTCTCTCCATTTTCCTCTCTCTACATCTCCCTCTCTCTCCATCTCCCTCTCTCTCCATCTCCCTCTCTCTACATCTCCCACTCTCTCCATCCTCCATCTCTCCATCCCCCTCTCTCTCCATCTCCCTCTCTCTCCATCCTCCCCTCTCTCCATCTCCCTCTCTCTCCAACTCCCTCTCTCTCCATCTCCCTCTCTCTCCATCTCCCTCTCTCTCCATCCTCCGCTCTCTCCATCCCCCTCCCTCCCTCTCCATCTCCTTCTTTCTCCATCCTCCTCTCTCTCCATCTCCCTCTCTCTCCATGTCCCTCCCTCTCCATCTCCCTCTCTCTGCATCTCCCTCTCTCTCTCTCTCTCTCCAACACGCACGGGGTTGTGGCACGGTGGCACAATGGGTTAACACTGCTGCCTCTCAGCGCCAGGAAGCTGGGTTCGATTCCCGGCTTGGGTCACTGTCTGTGTGGAGCTCCCCCCCGTGTCTGCGTGGGTTTCCTCCGGGTGCTCCAGTTTCCTCCCGCAGTCTGAAAGACGTGCTGGTTAGGGTGCATTGGCCGTGCTAAATTCTCCCTCAGTGTTACCCGAACAGGCGCCGGAGTGTGGCCACTAGGGGATTTTCACAGTAACTTCACTGCGGTGTTAATGTAAGCCGACTTGTGACACGAATAAATAAACTTCAGGTGGATGATTCGAGAATAATAATTTGGGGAGCAGGCAGGAAAATGCGGATGAGAAGCATATCAGCCGTGATGGACTGGCGCAGTGGACTCAATGGGCCGAATGGGCTAATTCTGCTCCGATATCTGATGAATTTACGAATTTATAATAAGTGAAACTCTCTCCCCAGATACTCAGAGGCAGAATGATGTTAAAGGGACTCATACTGTTCATTCTCTCAACTCAGGGTAAGTCAATCGTTGTTCGGGACGGAGGGACACAAGGATGAGGAATTATTTGGGATTTTATGATCGCTTAAAGCATTCACAGAAACAGTTCAAAGTTCATAAAGTTCAAACACAGCGGAACCGAAACAAAAAGATTTCATTTTCCTGTCTCGTGTTGAGGGAGTTGTTTGTGAGGATTCAAGATGTTTCTGTCCTGAACTCGCTGATTCATTTAACCTTATTCCCAGCGTATATTCGCCTGACAATAAGGGTCAGTCCGCACCCTTTAATATCCCTCCCAGTCTAATCCCACTCTCCTCCTCACTCCCCGCACCCTTTAATATCCCACCCTCTAATAATCCCACCCCCCCATCACTCCCCGCACACTTTAATATCCCTCCCAGTCTAATCCCACTCTCCCCCTCACTCCCCGCACCCTTTAATATCCCACCCAGTCTAATCCCACTCTCCCCCTCACTCCCCGCACCCTTTAATAACCCTCCCAGTCTAATCCCACTCTCCTCCTCACTCCCCGCACCCTTTAATATCCCTCCCAGTCTAATCCCACTCTCCTCCTCACTCCCCGCACCCTTTAATATCCCACCCAGTCTAATCCCACTCTCCCCCCTCACTCCCCGCACCCTTTAATATCCCACCCAGTCTAATCCCACTCCCCCCCCTCATTCCCCGCACCCTTTAATATCCCACACAGTCCAATCCCACTCTCCCCCTCACCTCCCGCACCCTTTAATATCCCACCCAATCTAATCCCACTCTCCCCCTCACTCTCCGCACCCTTTAATATCCCACCCAGTCTAATCCCACTCTCCCCCTCACCTCCCGCACCCTTTAATATCCCACCCAGTCTAATCCCACTCTCCCCCTCACTCTCCGCACCCTTTAATATCCCTCCCAGTCTAATCCCACTCTCCCCCTCACTCTCCGCACCCTTTAATATCCCACCCAGTCTAATCCCACTCTCCCCCGTCACTCCCTGCACCCTTCAATATTCCACCCAGTCTAATCCCACTCTCCCCCTCACTCTCCGCACCCTTTAATATCCCACCGAGTCTAATCCCACTCTCCCCCTCACTCCCCGCACCCTTTCATATCCCACCCAGTCTAATCCCACTCTCCCTCTCACTCCCCGCACCATTTAATATCCCACCCAGTCTAATCCCACTCTCCCCCCTCACACCCCGCACCCTTTAATAACCCACCCAGTCTAATCCCACTCTCCCCCTCACTCCCCGCACCCTTTAATATCCCACCCTCTAATAATCCCACCCTCCCCATCACTCCCCGCACCCTTTAATATCCCACCCAGTCTAATCCCACTCTCTCCCTCACTCCCTGCACCCTTTAATATCCCACCCTGTCTAATCCCACTCCCCCCCCTCACTCCCCGCACCCTTTAATATCCCACACAGTCTAATCCCACTCTCCCCCTCACCTCCCGCACCCTTTAATATTCCACCCAGTCTAATCCCACTCTCCCCCGTCACTCCCTGCACCCTTCAATATTCCACCCAGTCTAATCCCACTCTCCCCCTCACTCCCCGCACCCTTTAATATCCCACCCAGTCTAATCCCACTCTCCCCCTCACTCCCCGCACCCTTTCATATCCCACTCAGTCTAATCCCACTCTCCCCCTCACTCCCCGCACCATTTAATATCCCACCCAGTCTAATCCCACTCTCCCCCCTCACACCCCGCACCCTTTAATAACCCACCCAGTCTAATCCCACTCTCCCCCTCACTCCCCGTACACCTTTAATATCCCACCCAGTCCAATCCCACTCTCCCCCTCACTCCCCGCACCCTTTAATATTCCTCCCAGTCTAATCCCACTCTCTCCCTCACTCTCCACACCCTTTAATATCCCTCCCAGTCTAATCCCACTCTCCCCCTCACTCCCCACACCCCTCAATATCCCACCCAGTCTAATCCCACTCTCCCCCTCACCTCCCGCACACTTTAATATCCCACCCAGTCTAACCCCACACTCCCCCTCACTTCCCGCACCCTTTAATATCCCACCCAGTCTAAACCCACTCTCCCCCTCACTCCCCGCACCCTTTAATATCCCTCCCAGTCTAATCCCACTCTCTCCCTCACTCCCCGCACCCTTCAATATCCCTCCCAGTCTAATCCCACTCTCCCCCTCACACCCCGCACCCTTTAATATCCCACCCAGTCCAATCCCACTCTCCCCCCTCACTCCCCGCACCCTTTAATATCCCACCCAGTCTCATCCCACTCTCCCCCCTCACTCCCCGCACCCTTTAATATCCCACCCAGTCTAATCCCACTCTATTTTCACCGTGGAAAGAATACAAGACAATTGTTTGTTTTGTCACTGGTAAATTTAACATTTTGACTGATGACAGGATGTCACAATTACCCTCTCTCTGTTTAATCCTCTCTTGTTTTAGTGATGTCTGGAGAATGGGGTCAGCTTTGTTCTGGCAACCCTTCGAACATTGTGAGAGGGACTGATCAGTACGGCAGTGGGGCTTATGGAGCGCCCAGGTACTCACTTTTATCAATGTCTTTGTGTTGTCCTTTGACAAGAAATATTTGCCTTTTTGCGGGGAATTTTACCATTTTGAGTCCAAGTGCCGGATCTGGGCGTCAAATAGATCCGCGCCTGGAATCCTCTTTGCAGCGCACCCGGACGCGTTTTGCCGGCTCTGACCCGATCTGCGCTGTGGGCGGGGCTTAGCACATGAGACATCACACCCCCTCCCCTCCCCCCCCCCTCCCGCCCCGACCAGAGGATGACCTGGGTCAGAGAGCGGTTGCAGTCTCCGACCCCGCTCTTCGGAGACTGCAGCGGTGACTTCAGACTTTTATTATGCAGGTCGGTAACAGCGCGCACGCGGATCGGGCTAGAAGACGGTAAAGTGGGATTAGGCGGCAGAGTTGGGCGCGCGGTTCATTCAGTCGATTGAAATGCATTTAAGTCGTCGGGCCGCCCGATTCGGGCGCGAGCCGGACCCACGCCCGAATCGGGTGTCGGTAAATGCGCGATCTGCTCGGATTCGGGTGCAGATCACGTTAAAGGCCCGACGCCCAACTTTACCGCGATTTCGCACCCGAAAACGGGCGTGAGGTTTTGGTAAAATCAGGCCCTACGTGGCACCTTTCACATCTCTGAAGGTAATTCACAGGAGGGTTAAAATTTATTCATTTCTATCTCAAGTAAGGCTTACATTAACACTGCAATGAAGTGATTGAGAAAATCCCCAAGTCGCTGCACTCCTGTTCAGGTACACTAAGGGGCAATTTAGCATGGCCTATCCACCTAACCTGTACATCTTTGGACACTAAGGGGCAATTTAGCATGGCCAATCCACCCAACTACACATCTTTGGACACTAAGAGGCAATTTAGCATTGCCAATCCACCTAACCTGTGCATCTTTGGACACTCAGGGGCAATTTAGCATGGCCAATCCACCAGACCGACACATCTTTGGAGACGTAGGGGCAATTTAGCATGGCCAATCCACCTAACCTACACATCTTTGGACACTAAGGGGCAATTTAGCATGGCCAACCCACCGAACCTACACTTCTTTGGAGACGTAGGGGCAATTTAGCATTGCCAATCCACCTAACCTGTACATCTTTGGACACTAAGGGGCAATTTAGCATGGCCAATCCACCTAACCTGCACATCTTTGGACACGTAGGGGCAATTTAGCATCGCCAATCCACCTAACCTGCACATCTTTGGACACGTAGGGGCAATTTAGCATGGCCAATCCACCTTACCTACACATCTTTGGACACGTAGGGGTAATTTAGCATGGCCAATCCTCCTAACCTGCACATCTTTGGACACTTAGGGGCAATTTAGCACGGCCAATCCTCCTGGCCAAAGGGCCTGTTTCCATGCTGGAAACCTCTATGACTCTATGATGCAAATTTTGCACGG
The DNA here is from genome assembly GCF_964213995.1 of Mustelus asterias. NCBI lineage: Eukaryota > Metazoa > Chordata > Chondrichthyes > Carcharhiniformes > Triakidae > Mustelus > Mustelus asterias. Next base: position 171,012 of record NW_027590732.1, read on the forward strand.
CCAATCCAACTAAACAACACGCCTTTCGGACTGTGGGAGGAAACCAAAGCACCCGGAGGAAACCCACGCAGACACGAGGGCGCTGTGCTGGCTCCACACAGACAGTGACCTGAGCCGGGAATCGAACCCGGGTCCCTGGAGCTGTGAGGCAGCAGTGCTGACTAATAGCGGGGACATGCGGAGATGCGGAAGAGGTGCGGGGCTCATTGTGTTCTCTTGTTACCAGGGGCAGACGCACGCACAAGGGGGTCGATGTGATCTGCAGCGATGGGTGGACTGTTTACGCCCCCTTCAGCGGCAGGCTGGTGCGGCGGGCCAATCCCTATGGCAACCGCAACGCGATTGACAATGGGGTGCTGTTGAGTGGATCAGGTGAGAGAAAGTTCGCAGCGTATTCAGCGCCTCCCTGCCTCTGTGCACGTGGGCTGCCCCTGTCTCCGTGGTCTGATACAGCGCGGCCAGGAGACCCGGGAGTCCTCCACGGCCAAGCCTGGTGTGGTGTGATGATGGCACAGTGCAATCCCACAGCAAGGGAGAGAATGAAACCTCTCCCTCGCATTGCATGGGACCTTCTTCTCCTTTCCTCCTCTGTCAGACGGGGCCTGTGCTCGGCCACAGGCCTGAGCAACAGCGAGTAGCTGCAGAAGAGCAACCGTTCGGCCCATCGTGCCGTGCTGTCTCTCGACAAGGGCAACTCACCCCACTCTCCACCCATAGCCCTGTATATTTCGTGCGCATGAAACCTCTTTCTCAAAAGTGTGTGTGACTTTTTTTTCAAGTTAAGTTGATTTATTAGTGTCACGCGTAGGCTTACATTAACACTGCAATGAAGTTACTGTGAAAATCCCCCAGTCGCCACACTCCGGCGCCTGTTCGGGTAACAGTGAGGGAGAATTTAGCATGGCCAATGCACCCTAACCAGCACATCTTTGGACACTAAAGATCAATTTAGCATGGCCAATCCACCTAACGACACATCTTTGGACACTAAGGGGCAAATTAGCACGGCCAATCCACCTAACGTGCACATCTTTGGACACTAAGGGGCAATTTAGCATGGCCAATCCACCTAACGACACATCTTTGGACACTAAGGGGCAAATTAGCACGGCCAATCCACCTAACGTGCACATCTTTGGACACTAAGGGGCTATTTAGCATGGCCAATCCACCTAACCTGCACATCTTTGGACACTAAGGGGCAATTTAGCATGGCCAATCCACCTAACCTGCACATCTTTGGACACTAAGGGGCAATTTAGCATGGCCAATCCACCTAACCTGCACATCTTTGGACACGAAGGGGCAATTTAGCATGGCCAATCCACCTAATCTGCTCATCTTTGGACACTAAGGAGCAATTTAGCATGGCCAATCCACCAAACCTGCACATCTTTGGACACTAAGGGGCAATTTAGCATGGCCAATCCACCTAACCTGCACATCTTTGGACACTAAGGAGCAATTTAGCATGGCCAATCCACCTAACCTGCACATCTTTGGACACTAAGGGGCAATTTAGCATGGCCAATCCACCTAACCTGCACATCTTTGGACACTAAGGTGCAATTTAGCATGGCCAATCCAACTAATTACACATCTTTGGACACTAAGGGGCAATTTAGCATGGCCAATCCACCTCACCAGCACATCTTTGGACACTAAGGGGCAATTTAGCATGGCCAATCCACCTAATCTGCTCATCTTTGGACACTAAGGTGCAATTTAGCATGGCCAATCCACCTAACCTGCACATCTTTGGACACTAAGGGGCAATTTAGCATGGCCAATCCACCTAACCTGCACATCTTTGGACACTAAGGGGCAATTTAGCATGGCCAATCCACCTAACCTGCACATCTTTGGACACTAAGGGGCAATTTAGCATGGCCAATCCACCTCACCAGCATGTCTTTCGGACTGTGGGAGGAAACCGGAGCACCCGGAGGAAACCCACGCAGACACGGGGAGAACGTGCAAACTCTGCACAGACAGTGACCCCAAGCCGGGAATCGAACCCGGGTCCCTGACCCCGCGAGGCAGCAGTGCTAACCACTGCGCCACCGCGGTGCCCTCTCTCTATTCTCTCCCCACAGATGCTGTCAGATCCGCTGAGATTTTCCAGCATTTTCTATTTGGCCAAGGCCAATGTGGTTGACTCTCAACTGCCCTCCAAGGGCAACTCGGGACGGGCAATGAATGCTGGCCCAGCCAGCGACGCCCATGTCCCACGAATGGATTCCAGAAACAAACTCTAATTTTCCTTCACTCTCGCCGCTCCAGGTTACTGCGTTAAGATCTTCTACATCAAACCATATGTCTACTACGGCGAGGTTGAGAAAGGGAAGGCCATCGGGACGATGCTGAAGATGCAAACAGTTTACCCGGGAATTACCTCCCATGTACACATCCAGATGTGTATCTCCTCCACAAACCCCACACCCTACCTCTAACTCCGGCCCGGAGGAAAAGCCGGAGATGGAAGCTTATTGCAACCGCGTGGATTTGGGATCTAATTCAAAGCTTTCAGTGAGATTGGTCACTGATAAATTGCGGGGGGAGCGGGGGGGTGTGGGTCAGGGGGTGGTGAGTGACTGGAATTGAATCTTTGGGGCATTGGGGTGGTCCGGGACCCTCTGCATTGCCTCCGCTGGGAGTGCGTCCCCTTCCCTATCTGGCAGTGGGTGTAAAATTGGGCGGGACGGTGAGTGGCTCGGAGGGGAATTTCCAGGTGGGGGTGTTCCCCATGTGTCTGCTGCCCCTTATCCTTCTAGATGGTAGAGGTGTTGGGTCTGGAAGGTCTAAGGAACCTCGGTGCATCTTGTCGATGGTACACACGGCTGCGTGGGTGGTGGAGGGTGTGAGTGTTTGTGGATGGGGTGCCAATCAAGCGGGGCTGCTTTGTCCTGGATGGTGTCGAGCTTTTCGAGTGTTGTTGGGAGCCGCGCCCATCCAGGCAACGCCTTGCTGGGAGGAGACACAAAAGGAATCACGAGAGTCCCAGAGGGCAGGGGGGAGGATGGGGGGGTAACAGATGGGTCCCGGGGATGGAGGGGTGGGACATAGGGGGCTATCAGGAGGGTGCCGGAGGACAGGGGAACACAGGGGGGTATTAGGAGGGTCATGAAGAGTAGAGGGATTGGACACAGGGGAATAAGGAGGGTCCCAGGGGACAGGGATGGACACAGAGGGTCCCGGGGGAGGGGGGACACAAAGTGGGGGTTATGAGGAGGGTCCCAGGGGACAGGGATGGACACAGAGGGTCCCAGGAGAGGGGGGACAAATAGCTAGATATCAGGAGTGCCCCGGGGGTCAGAGATGGACACAGAGGGTCCCGGGGTAGAGGGGGGACACAGGGGGGGGTACCAGGAAGGTCCCTGGGGTTTAGAGATGGACACTGATGATCCCAGGGGAGAGGGGGGGGTCACGGGGGGGTGGGGGTATCAAGAGGGTCCCGGGGGTCACGGGAGGACACAGAGGTTCCTGAGGGACAGGGATGGGCACAGAGGGTCCCAGAGGGAGAGGAGGGACACACAGGGGTGTATCCTGAGGGTCCCGAGGGACGGGGATGCACACAGAGGGTCCCGGGGAACAGGGGAGGACACAGAGTCCCGGGGAAGACGAGGTGGACACAGAGGGTCCTGGGGGCAGAAGGGATGGACATAGAAGGTCCCGGAGGGTGAGGGGTGGACACAGAGGGCCCTGGGGGAGGGGGGATGGACACAGGGGGTCCCAGGGGAGGGGGAGTAGACACAGAGGGTCCCGGGGGAGAGGGGGAGGACACAGAAGGTCCCAGGGGAGGGGCGGTGGACACAGAGGGCCCTGGGGGAGGGGGGATCGACACAGGGGATCCCGGGGGAGAGGGGCTGGACACAGAGGGTCCCGGGGGAGGGAGGTGGGCACAGGGGGTCCCGAAGAGAGGAGGTGGACACAGAGGGTGCCAGGGGAGATGGGGTGGACAAAGAGGGTCGCAGGGGAGGGGGGTGGTGGACACAGAGGGTCCCGAGGGAGAGGGGGGTAGACACAGGGTGTCCCGGGGGAGAGGACAGGACACAGGGTGTCCCAGGGAAGGGGGTGGACACAGAGAGTCCCGGGGGGCGGGGGAGTAGACACAGAGGGTCCCGGGAGAGGGAGGACACAGGGGGACACGGAGGACAGGGGTGGCCACAGGGAGTCGCGGGGGGGGGGGAGGGGGGGGGCGGGTGGACACAGAGGATCCCGGGGGAGGGGCACAGGTGCCTGGTCTGCCCAGCTTACTCTCCAATGAACCAATAGGAAGCCAGTCCAATCACTCATTACTCGGAGAATCCTGCTCTGAATTTTAAATGATTAACGAATGAATACATTGATCTGTGTGAGTTAAACTGCTCTCGATGTTTGATCTTCCTTCCTGTGTGGCGACCAGCATTGTTATCTAAATCTTTGTAACTGTCCTGTCCCACTCTTCCTGACCCGCTGGTGGGAATGTCACTGGACTAATGGCCTCACGGTCCACGCTAACACTCTGGGGGGCTCGGGATTGAATCCAATCAGGTATCTGGTGGAATTAAAATTCACATCGAGTCCACCCAGTGCAGAAGGAGGCCATTCAGCCCATCGAGTCTGCACCGACCACAATCTCACCCAGCCCTATCCCCGTAACCTCACGCATTTACCCTGACACTAAGAGGCAATTTAGCATGGCCAATCCACCTAACCTGCACATCTTTGGACACTAAGAGGCAATTTAGCATGGCCAATCCACCTAACCTGCACATCTTTGGACACTAAGGGGCAATTTAGCATGGCCAATCCACCTAATCTACACATCTTTGGATACTAAGGGGCAATTTAGCATGGCCAATCCACCTAATCTACACATCTTTGGATACTAAGGGGCAATTTAGCATGGCCAATCCACTTAACCTGCACATCTTTGGACACTAAGGGGCAATTTAGCATGGCCAATCCACCGAACCTACACATCTTTGAACACTCAGAGGCAATTTAGCATGGCCAATCCCCCTAACCTGCATATCTTTGGATACTATGGGGCAATTTAGCATGGCCAATCCCTCTAACCTGCATATCTTTGGATACTGAGGGGCAATTTAGCATGACCAATCCACCTAACCAGCACATCTTTGGACACTAAGGAGCAATTTAGCATGGCCAATCCACCTAACCTGCACATCTTTGGACACTAAGAGGCAATTTAGCATGGCCAATCCATCTAACCCGCACATCTTTGGACACTAAGGGGCAATTTAGCATGGCCAATCCACCTAACCTGAACATCTTTGGCACTAAGGGTCAAACTAGCAAGGCCAATCCACCTAAGCTGCACATCTTTGGACACTGAGGCAATTTAGCATGGCCAATCCACTTAACCTGCACATCTTTGGACACTAAGGGGCAATTTAGCATGGCCAATCCACCGAATCTGCACATCTTTGGACATAAGGAACAATTTAACATCGCCAATCCCCCTAACCCACACACCTTTGGACACGAAGAGGCAATTTAGCATGGCCAATCCCCCTAACCTGCATATCTTTGGATACTGAGGGGCAATTTAGCATGGCCAATCCACCTAACCTGCACATCTTTGGACACTAAGGAGCAATTTAGCATGGCCAATCCACCTAACCTGCAAATCTTTGACACTAAGGGTCAAATTAGCATGGCCAATCCACCTAAGCTGCTCATCTTTGAACACTAAAGGGCAATTTAGCACGGCCAATCCAGCTAACCTGCACATCTTTGCACACTCAGGGACAATTTAGCATGGCTAATCCCCCTTATCTGTACATCTTTGGACACTAAGGGGCAATTTAGCATGGCCAATCCACCTAACCTGCACATCTTTGGATTGTGGGAGGAAACCGGAGCACCCGGAGGAAACCCAGACAGACACGAGGGAGAACGTGCAGACTCCACACAAGAACATAAGAACATAAGAAATAGGAGCAGGAGTAGGCCATCTAGCCCCTCGAGCCTGCCCCGCCATTCAATAAGATCATGGCTGATCTGACGTGGATCAGTACCACTTACCAGCCTGATCCCCATAACCCTTAATTCCCTTACCGATCAGGAATCCATCCATCCGCGCTTTAAACATATTCAGCGAGGTAGCCTCCACCACCTCAGTGGGCAGAGAATTCCAGAGATTCACCACCCTCTGGGAGAAGAAGTTCCTCCTCAACTCTGTCTTAAACCGACCCCCCTTTATTTTGAGGCTGTGTCCTCTAGTTTTAACTTCCTTACTAAGTGGAAAGAATCTCTCCGCCTCCACCCTATCCAGCCCCCGCATTATCTTATAAGTCTCCATAAGATCCCCCCTCATCCTTCTAAACTCCAACGAGTACAAACCCAATCTCCTCAGCCTCTCCTCATAATCCAAACCCCTCATCTCCGGTATCAACCTGGTGAACCTTCTCTGCACTCCCTCCAATGCCAATATATCCTTCCTCATATAAGGGGACCAATACTGCACACAGTATTCCAGCTGCGGCCTCACCAATGCCCTGTACAGGTGCATCAAGACATCCCTGCTTTTATATTCTATCCCCCTCGCAATATAGGCCAACATCCCATTTGCCTTCTTGATCACCTGTTGTACCTGCAGACTGGGCTTTTGCGTCTCATGCACAAGGACCCCCAGGTCCCTTTGCACGGTAGCATGTTTTAATTTGTTTCCATTGAGATAGTAATCCCATTTGTTATTATTTCCTCCAAAGTGTATAACCTCGCCTTTATCAACGTTATACCCCATTTGCCATATCCTCGCCCACTCACTCAGCCTGTCCAAATCTCTCTGCAGATCTTCTCCGTCCTCCACACGATTCACTTTTCCACTTATCTTTGTGTCGTCTGCAAACTTCGTTACCCTACACTCCGTCCCCTCCTCCAGATCATCTATATAAATGGTAAATAGTTGCGGCCCGAGTACCGATCCCTGCGGCACGCCACTAGTTACCTTCCTCCAACCGGAAAAACACCCATTTATTCCGACTCTTTGCTTCCTGTCGGATAGCCAGTCCCCAATCCACTTTAACACACTGCCCCCAACTCCATGTGCCCTACACACAAACAGTGACCCAAGCCGGGAATCGAACACGGGTCACTGGCGCTATGAGGCAGCAGTGCGAACCACTGTGCCACCGTGCCACACACAATATTCAATATTCAATAAATCCGGAATTATAAAGCTAGTTTCAATAACGGTGACCATGGCAACTTATCTCGGATTGTCGGAAATACCCATCTGGTTCACTAATGTCCTTTAGGGAAGGAAATCTGCCGTCCTTACCCGGTCTGGCCTACATGTGACTCCAGAGCCACCGCCAATGTGGTTGACTCTCAACTGCCCTCTGAAATGGCCGAACGAGACACTCAGTTCAAGGGGCAATTACGATGGGCAACAAATGTTGGTCTTGCCCAGCGATGCCCACATTCCCTCCTGGAAAAATTTGATCTTGTCACAGCTCTAGTTGTCAACTCCCTCCTCCATCCCAGGGGACTCCGGATTGGGATATAAAACTTGGGATGGGGAGTTGGGATGGAGATTCCCTCCTGTCGGGTCTGGAGGGACGTGTGCGGCTGGCTGGGATTTGGGATATTGGACTGGGATGAAGGACTTTGGATTGGGATCTCGGGATGGGGCGTGGGATGGGGATGCGGTTTTGGGAGATGATGGGCTGACGAAGATGGGCGATGTTCGCGAGTGGGAAGGGGATGGAAGAGTTCGGAGATGGGATTTTGGATTTAACATTCCGCGGGACAATTTCGGTGGAGAGAATGATGGCCAGAGAGGGAGAGGACAGTCCTCGGACACTGTCGGAGAAAGAAAACAAGAAGAAACTTTGACGCTGAAGGTTCCGGCTCGTTGCGAAATGTGTTTTTTAATTGTGGAGGAAATTGAGAGAAGTTGATAGTTCATTCTTGACTCGTCGACATCATCCAGAGACAAGCAGTCTGAATCCAACTTCCCCGGCACACTTGACCCCTTCCCTGACTCCGGGAGGAGGCTAAACCGTGCCGTGTCGAGATGGGGGCAGATCCACAGTCAGTCTTCCGCTGGGTTAAGAGTTGCTGTCGCTCTGCGCAGGGTTCAGTTCCCGCCTGATCTCCTGTCTATGAGAGTCACCCACCCTGAGGCAGCACGAGTTGGGAAGCTCCCTCAGATCCGAGGATATTCAGCAGCCAGCGGGATAGACATGGAGGTGAAGATGTCCACTCCCACTGTGATCAGTGTCTGGCTGTTAATAATACAAGGTACGCTCAACACACCATCTAATCCTGCCCTGTATTCAAAGGTTTATCTGATTTTTACAGTAACTTCATTGCAGTGTTAATGTCAGCCTACTTGTGACTAACAAATAAACTTTAAACTTTATCTATCTATCTCTCCAACTATCTATCTATCTATCTATCTAACTATCTATCTATTGATCTACCTATCTATCTCTCCATCTCTCCATCTATCTACCTATCTATCTATCTATCTATCTATCTATCTATCTATCTATCTATCTATCTATCTATCTATCTATCTATCTATCTATCTATCTATCTATCTATCTATCTAACTATCTATCTATCTATCTATCTAACTATCTATCTATTTATCTACCTATCTATCTCTCCATCTCTCCATCTATCCATCTATCTACCTACCTACCTACCTATCTATCTATCTACCTACCTACCTATCTATCTATCTATCTATCTATCTATCTATCTATCTATCTATCTATCTATCTATCTATCTATCTATCTATCTATCTATATCTCCACCTATCTCTCCACCTATCTATCTATCCATTTTAAGTTTTATCCATCCATCCATCCATTTATCCATCCATAAGTTAAACTGTTCGTGCTTTTTGATCTTCCTTCCTGTGTGGCGACCAGCATTGTTATCTGAGTCTTTGTAACTGTCCTGTCCCACTCTTCCTGACCCACTGGTGGGATGACACTGGACTAATGGCCTAACGGTCCACGCTAACATTCTGGGGGGCACAGGATTCAATCCAACGAGGTATCTGGTGGAATTAAAATTCACATAGGGTCCACCCAGTGCAGAAGGAGGCCATTCAGCCCATCGAGTCTGCACCGACCACAATCCCACCCAGCCCTATCCCCATAACCCCACATATTTACCCTGACACTAAGGGACAATTTAGCATGGCCAATCCACCTAACCTGCACATCTTTGGACATGAAGGGGCAATTTAGCATGGCCAATCCACCTAACCCGCACATCTTTGGACAGTAAGGGCAATTTAGCATGGCCAATCCACCTAACCTGCACATCTTTGGACACTAAGCGGCAATTTAGCATGGCCAATCCACCTAACCTACACATTTTTGGACACCAAGGGGTAATTTAGCATGGCCAATTCCCCTTATCTGCATATCTTTGGACACCAAGGGGCAATTTAGCATGGCCAATCCACCTAACCTGCACATCTTTGGACATAAGGGGCAAATTAGCATGGCCAATCTACCTAACCTGCACATCTTTGGACACTAAGCGGGAATTTAGCATGGCCAATCCACCTAACCTACACATTTTTGGACACCAAGGGGCAATTTAGCATGGCCAATCCACCTAACCTGGACATCTTTGGACACTAAGGGGCAAATTAGCATGGCCAATCCACCTCACCTGGACATCTTTGGACACCAAGGGGCAATTTAGCATGGCCAATCCACCTAACCTGCACATCTTTGGACATAAGGGGCAAATTAGCATGGCCAATCCACCTAACCTGCACATCTTTGGACACGAAGCGACAATTTAGCATGACCAATTGACCTAACCTGCACATCTTTGGACAGTGGGAGGAAACCGGAGCACCCGGAGGAAACCCACACAGACACGAGGGAGAACGTGCAGACTCCACACAAACAGTGACCCAAGCCGGGAATCGAACACGGGTCCCTGGCGCTATGAGGCAGCAGTGCGAACCACTGTGCCACCGTGCCACGCACAATATTCAATATTCAATAAATCCGGAATTATAAAGCTAGTTTCAATAACGGTGACCATGGCAACTTATCTCGGATTGTCGGAAATACCCATCTGGTTCACTAATGTCCTTTAGGGAAGGAAATCTGCCGTCCTCACCCGGTCTGGCCTACATGTGACTCCAGAGCCACCGCCAATGTGGTTGACTCTCAACTGCCCTCTGAAATGGCCGAACGAGACACTCAGTTCAAGGGGCAATTACGATGGGCAACAAATGTTGGTCTTGCCCAGCGATGCCCACATTCCCTCCTGGAAAAATTTGGTCTTGTCACAGCCCTAGTTGTCAACTCCCTCCTTTATCCCAGGGGACTCCGGATTGGGATATAAAACATGGGATGGAGAGTTGGGATGGAGATTCCCTCCTGTCGGGTCTGGAGGGACGTGTGCGGCTGGCTGGGATTTGGGATATTGGACTGGGATGAAGGACTTTGGATTGGGATCTCGGGATGGGGCGTGGGATGGGGATGCGGTTTTGGGAGATGATGGGCTGACGAAGATGGGCGATGTTCGCGAGTGGGAAGGGGATGGAAGAGTTCGGAGATGGGATTTTGGATTTAACATTCCGCGGGACAATTTCGGTGGAGGGAATGATGGCCAGAGAGGGAGAGGACAGTCCTCGGACACTGTTGGAGAAAGAAAACAAGAAGAAACTTTGACGCTGAAGGTTCCGGCTGGTTGCGAAATGTGTTTTTTAATTGTGGAGGAAATTGAGAGAAGTTGATAGTTCATTCTTGACTCGTCGACATCATCCAGAGACAAGCAGTCTGAATCCAACTTCCCCGGCACGCTTGACCCCTTCCCTGACTCCGGGAGGAGGCTAAACCGTGCCGTGTCGAGATGGGGGCAGATCCACAGTCAGTCTTCCGCTGGGTTAAGAGTTGCTGTCGCTCTGCGCAGGGTTCAGTTCCTGCCTGATCTCCTGTCTATGAGAGTCACCCACCCTGAGGCAGCACGAGTTGGGAAGCTCCCTCAGATCCGAGGATATTCAGCAGCCAGCGGGATAGACATGGAGGTGAAGATGTCCACTCCCACTGTGATCAGTGTCTGGCTGTTAATAATACAAGGTACGCTCAACACATCATCTAATCCTGCCCTGTATTCAAAGGTTTATCTGATTTTTACAGTAACTTCATTGCAGTGTTAAGGTAAGCCTACTTGTGACTAACAAATAAACTTTAAACTTTATCTATCTAGCTCTCCAACTATCTATCTATCTATCTATCTATCTATCTATCTATCTATCTATCTATCTATCTATCTATCTATCTATCTATCTATCTATCTATCTATCTATCTATCTATCTATCTATCTACCAATCTATCTATCTATCTATCTATCTATCTATCTATCTATCTATCTATCTATCTACCAATCTATCTATCTATCTATCTATCTATCTATCTATCTATCTATCTATCTATCTACCAATCTATCTATCTATCTATCTATCTATCTATCTATCTATCTATCTATCTATCTATCTATCTATCTATCTATCTATCTATCTATCTATCTACCAATCTATCTATCTATCTATCTATCTATCTATCTATCTATCTATCTATCTATCTATCTATCTATCTATCTATCTATCTATCGAACTATCTATCTATATCTCCACCTATCTCTCCACCTATCTATCTATCCATTTTAAGTTTTATCCATCCATCCATCCATCCATTTATCCATCCATAAGTTAAACTGTTCGTGCTTTTTGATCTTCCTTCCTGTGTGGCGACCAGCATTGTTATCTGAGTCTTTGTAACTGTCCTGTCCCACTCTTCCTGACCCACTGGTGGGATGACACTGGACTAATGGCCTAACGGTCCACGCTAACATTCTGGGGGGCACAGGATTCAATCCAACGAGGTATCTGGTGGAATTAAAATTCACATAGGGTCCACCCAGTGCAGAAGGAGGCCATTCAGCCCATCGAGTCTGCACCGACCACAATCCCACCCAGCCCTATCCCCATAACCCCACATATTTACCCTGACACTAAGGGACAATTTAGCATGGCCAATCCACCTAACCTGCACATCTTTGGACACGAAGGGGCAATTTAGCATGGCCAATCCACCTAACCTGCACATCTTTGGACACGAAGGGGCAATTTAGCATGGCCAATCCACCTAACCCGCACATCTTTGGACAGTAAGGGCAATTTAGCATGGCCAATCCACCTAACCTGCACATCTTTGGACACTAAGCGGCAATTTAGCATGGCCAATCCACCTAACCTACACATTTTTGGACACCAAGGGGTAATTTAGCATGGCCAATTCCCCTTATCTGCACATCTTTGGACACCAAGGGGCAATTTAGCATGGCCAATCCACCTAACCTGCACATCTTTGGACACTAAGCGGGAATTTAGCATGGCCAATCCACCTAACCTACACATTTTTGGACACCAAGGGGCAATTTAGCATGGCCAATCCACCTAACCTGGACATCTTTGGACACTAAGGGGCAAATTAGCATGGCCAATCCACCTCACCTGGACATCTTTGGACACCAAGGGGCAATTTAGCATGGCCAATCCACCTAACCTGCACATCTTTGGACATAAGGGGCAAATTAGCATGGCCAATCCACCTAACCTGCACATCTTTGGACACGAAGCGACAATTTAGCATGACCAATTGACCTAACCTGCACATCTTTGGACAGTGGGAGTAAACCGGAGCACCCGGAGGAAACCCACACAGACACGAGGGAGAACGTGCAGACTCCACACAAACAGTGACCCAAGCCGGGAATCGAACACGGGTCCCTGGCGCTATGAGGCAGCAGTGCGAACCACTGTGCCACCGTGCCACGCACAATATTCAATATTCAATAAATCCGGAATTATAAAGCTAGTTTCAATAACGGTGACCATGGCAACTTATCTCGGATTGTCGGAAATACCCATCTGGTTCACTAATGTCCTTTAGGGAAGGAAATCTGCCGTCCTCACCCGGTCTGGCCTACATGTGACTCCAGAGCCACCGCCAATGTGGTTGACTCTCAACTGCCCTCTGAAATGGCCGAACGAGACACTCAGTTCAAGGGGCAATTACGATGGGCAACAAATGTTGGTCTTGCCCAGCGATGCCCAGATTCCCTCCTGGAAAAGTTTGGTCTTGTCACAGCTCTAGTTGTCAACTCCCTCCTCCATCCCAGGGGACTCCGGATTGGGATATAAAACTTGGGATGGGGAGTTGGGATGGAGATTCCCTCCTGTCGGGTCTGGAGGGACGTGTGCGGCTGGCTGGGATTTGGGATATTGGACTGGGATGAAGGACTTTGGATTGGGATCTCGGGATGGGGCGTGGGATGGGGATGCGGTTTTGGGAGATGATGGGCTGACGAAGATGGGCGATGTTCGCGAGTGGGAAGGGGATGGAAGAGTTCGGAGATGGGATTTTGGATTTAACATTCCGCGGGACAATTTCGGTGGAGGGAATGATGGCCAGAGAGGGAGAGGACAGTCCTCGGACACTGTTGGAGAAAGAAAACAAGAAGAAACTTTGACGCTGAAGGTTCCGGCTGGTTGCGAAATGTGTTTTTTAATTGTGGAGGAAATTGAGAGAAGTTGATAGTTCATTCTTGACTCGTCGACATCATCCAGAGACAAGCAGTCTGAATCCAACTTCCCCGGCACGCTTGACCCCTTCCCTGACTCCGGGAGGAGGCTAAACCGTGCCGTGTCGAGATGGGGGCAGATCCACAGTCAGTCTTCCGCTGGGTTAAGAGTTGCTGTCGCTCTGCGCAGGGTTCAGTTCCTGCCTGATCTCCTGTCTATGAGAGTCACCCACCCTGAGGCAGCACGAGTTGGGAAGCTCCCTCAGATCCGAGGATATTCAGCAGCCAGCGGGATAGACATGGAGGTGAAGATGTCCACTCCCACTGTGATCAGTGTCTGGCTGTTAATAATACAAGGTACGCTCAACACATCATCTAATCCTGCCCTGTATTCAAAGGTTTATCTGATTTTTACAGTAACTTCATTGCAGTGTTAAGGTAAGCCTACTTGTGACTAACAAATAAACTTTAAACTTTATCTATCTAGCTCTCCAACTATCTATCTATCTATCTATCTATCTATCTATCTATCTATCTATCTATCTATCTATCTATCTATCTATCTATCTATCTATCTATCTATCTATCTATCTATCTATCTACCAATCTATCTATCTATCTATCTATCTATCTATCTATCTATCTATCTATCTATCTATCTATCTATCTATCTATCTATCTATCTATCTATCTATCTATCTACCAATCTATCTATCTATCTATCTATCTATCTACCAATCTATCTATCTATCTATCTATCTATCTATCTATCTATCTATCTATCTATCTATCTATCTATCTATCTATCTATCTATCTATCTATCTATCTATCTATCTATCTATCTATCTGTCTGTCTGTCTGTCTGTCTGTCTGTCTGTCTGTCTGTCTATCTATCTATCTATCTATCTATCTATCTATCTATCTATCTATCTATCTATCTATCTATCTATCTATCTATCTATCTACCAATCTATCTATCTATCTATCTATCTATCTATCTATCTATCTATCTATCTATCTATCTATCTATCTATCTATCTACCAATCTATCTATCTATCTATCTATCTATCTATCTATCTATCTACCAATCTATCTATCTATCTATCTATCTATCTATCTATCTATCTATCTATCTATCTATCTATCTATCTATCTATCTATCTATCTATCTATCTATCTATCTATCTATCTATCTACCAATCTATCTATCTATCTATCTATCTATCTATCTATCTATCTATCTATCTATCTATCTATCTATCTATTTAACTATCTATCTATCTATCTGTCTCCATCCATCCATCCATCGCTCTGTCTGTCCATCAGTCTGTCAGTCTGTCTATCGATCATTCTGTCCATCAGTCTGTCTGGGCAGCACGGGGGCAATGTGGTTAGCACTGCCACCTCACAGCGCCAGGGACCCGGGTTTGATCCCCGGTTTGGGTCACTATCTGCACATTCTCCCCCATGTTGGCGTGGGTTTCCTCCGGGTGCTCCGGTTTCCTCCCACACTCCAAAGATGTGCGGGCTCGGTGGATTGGTCATGTTAAATTGCCCCTTAGTATCGGGGGGTTAACTAGGGCAAATACACAGAGGAATGGGGATAGGGCCTGGGTGGGATTGTGGTCAGTGCAGACCCGATGGGCTGAATGGCCTCCTTCTGCACTGTAGGTATTCTCTGATATTCCACAGTGACTTCATTGCAGTGTTAATGCAAGCCTTACTTGTGACTACTAAATAAACTTTTAACTTTGTTTATCTGTCAGTCTGTCTATCGATCGTTCTATCTATCTATCTTAACAGAGCAAATAGGAGCAGGCAGAGGCCATTCAGCCCATTGAACCTGTTGTGCGTTTCAACAAGATCATGGCTGACCCTCCATCTCAGCGCCATGCTCCTGCGCCATCCCAATACCTCTTGACGATTTTAGTATTTAGCAGGCTTTCGATTCGGAGTCCTTGCGGCGCAGTGGGATAAGCGTCCCTGCCTCTGAGCTCAATAGCTCTGGGTTCGAGTCCCACCCGAGGACTTGACGGCCGAGGAAGGCGCGTCCGTAACGCTGCCAAACAGGTTGAGAGAGTCAACCTGCCAAACCCTTCCAAACACGCCAATGGCCGTCGGTAAGAATGGGAAAGATTCCTGGTCAGCCACGCTTGATGTGGAGTGACACCCCTCAAGGTATAAGCCCCCTGGCCACAGACTAGTGACCTGTTCCGGGAGTTACTAGCTTTGGAAACAGAGGAAAGTCTATCTGAGTGTGACACTGGGAGCGGGAAGAGAATTGGAATCGATCCATATCCAGCACAGTGGTTAGCACTGCTGCCTCACAGCGCCAGGGACCCGGATTCGATTCCCGGCTTGGGGTCACTGTCTGTGCGGAGTCTGCACGTTCTCCCCATGTCTGCGTGGGTTTCCTCCGGGTGCTCTGGTTTCCCCCCACAGTCCGAAAGACGTGCTGGTTAGCATGCAATGGCCATGCTAAATTCTCCCTCAGTGTTACCCGAACAGGCACCGGAGTGTGGCGACTGGGGGATTTTCACAGTATCCTCATTGCATCGACTTCTTACTGATAAATAAAATTTATTAAACTGATCAGCAAAGAATCTCTAACCCCAAAGTGTCTGAGAGTGTAGTGCAGGCTAATCCATCGACAGGGCCAGTTACATCAATATTGACAAAGGAAGATTGTGCAGCGATACGGGGAGAGAGTAGGTGTAATATTACCGAGCGATCGGGGCAGTTTAGAACAAAGAACAAAGAAAATTACAGCACAGGAACAGGCCCTTCGGCCCCTCCAAGCCTGCACCGACCATGCTGCCCGACTGAACTAAAACCCCCTACCCTTCCGGCGACCATATCCCTCTATTCCCATCCTATTCATGTATTTATCAAGACGCCCCTTAAAAGTCACTGTCGTATCCGCTTCCACTACCTCCCCCGGCAACGAGTTCCAGGCACCCACCACTCTCTGTGTAAAAAATCTGCCTCGTACATCTCCTTTAAACCTTGCCCTTCACACCTTAAACCTATGCCCCCTAGTAATTGACTCTTCCATCCTGGGAAAAAGCTTTAGAAGGAGCTTTACTCTGTATCTAACCACATGCTGTGCGTGTCCTGGGAGTGTTTGATGGGAACAGTGCAGAGGGAGCTTTACTCTGTATCTAACCCTGTGCTGTATCGGTCCTGGGAGTGTTTGATGGGGGGACAGTGCAAAGGGAGCTTTACTCTGCATCTAAACCCATGCTGTACCTGTCCTGGGAGTGTCTGATGTGGGACAGTATAGAGGGAGCTTTACTCTGTATCTAACCCCGTGCTGTACCTGTCCTGGGAGTGTTTGATGGGGACAGTGTAGAGGGAGCTTTACTCTGTATCTAACACTGTGCTGTACCTGTCCTGGGAGTGTTTGATGGGGACAGTGTAGAGGGAGCTTTACTCTGTATCTAATCCCGTGCTGTACCTGTCCTGGGAGCCTTTGATGGGGACAGTGCAGAGGGAAATTTACTCTGTATCTAACCCCGTGCTGTACCTGTCCTGGGAGTGTTTGATGGGGACAGTGTAGAGGGAACTTTACTCTGTATCTAACCCCGTGCTGAACCTGTCCTGGGAGTGTTTGATGGGGACAGTGTAGAGGGAGTGTTACTCTGTATCTAACCCCGTGCTGTGCCTGTCCTGGGAGTGTTTGATGGGGACAGTGTAGAGGGAAATTTACTCTGTATCTAACCCCGTGCTGTACCTGTCCTGGGAGTGTTTGATGGGAACAGTGTAGAGGGAGCTTTACTCTGTATCTAACCCCGTGCTGTACCTGTCCTGGGAGTGTTTGATGGGGACAGTGTAGAGGGAGCTTTACTCTGTATCTAACCCCGTGCTGTACCTGTCCTGGGAGTGTTTGATGGGGACAGTGTAGAGGGAGCTTTACTCTGTATCTAACCCCGTGCTGTACCTGTCCTGGGAGTGTTTGATGGGGACAGTGTAGAGGGAGCTTTACTCTGTATCTAACCCCGTGCTGTACCTGTCCTGGGAGTGTTTGATGGGGGACAGTGTAGAGGGAGCTTTACTCTGTATCTAACCCCGTGCTGTAACTGTCCTGGGAGTGTTTGATGGGGACAGTGTAGAGGGAGCGTTACTCTGTATCTAACCCCGTGCTGTAACTGTCCTGGGAGTGTTTGATGGGGACAGTGTAGAGGGAGCGTTACTCTGTATCTAACCCCGTGCTGTGCCTGTCCTGGGAGTGTTTGATGGGGGACAGTGTAGAGGTAGCATTACTCTGTATCTAACCCCGTGTTGTGCCTGAGCTGGGAGTGTTTGATGGGGACTTTTGAGTTGAGGGGAAGTGAGGCGGATGGATGGAATTCACCTTGTTTTGTTGCCGATTTTAACTTCTCCATTATAATTCCGAAGGAGGACTTTTGTTTCTCTAATGTGTGCGGTGCCCTCAGTGAATGCCAGCGCGCCTCACTGCCAATTAAATTGATCTGAAATGAAATTGGAGTGCACAGAAAGATCCCACAAACTACAAGTTGGTAATGAGCAGATAAGCTGCCAGTTTGCGAGGTCGATTGAGGGGTTAATATTGGCAATGAGGAAGGGGAGAGGTTTGGCCACACTCCCCGCATCCGCCAATCGTGGGCCGGGACTTTTTCGGTCAACCAGAGAGTGTCGACGGGAATTCAGTCGCTTCTTATTCCTAAGGCAGCGCCTCGGACAGTGCGGCACTCCCTCAGCACTGACCCTCGGACAGTGCGGCACTCCCTCAGTACTGACCCTCTGACAGTGCGGCACTCCCTCAGCACTGACCCTCTGACAGTGCGGCACTCCCTCAGCACTGACCCTCGGACAGTGCGGCACTCCCTCAGCACTGACCCTCGGACAGTGCGGCACTCCCTCAGCACTGACCCTCTGACAGTGCGGCACTCCCTCAGCACTGACCCTCTGACAGTGCGGCACTCCCTCAGCACTGACCCTCTGACAGTGCGGCACTACCTCAGTACTGACCCTCTGACAGTGCGGCACTCCCTCAGCACTGACCCTCTGACAGTGTGGCACTCCCTCAGCACTGACCCTCTGACAGTGCGGCGCTCCCTCAGCACTGACCCTCTGACAGTGCGGCACTCCCTCAGCACTGACCCTCTGACAGTGCGGCACTCCCTCAGCACTGACCCTCTGACAGTGCGGCACTCCCTCAGTACTGACCCTCTGACAGTGCGGCGCTCCCTCAGCACTGACCCTCTGACAGTGCGGCACTCCCTCAGCACTGACCCTCTGACAGTGCAGCGCTCCCTCAGCACTGACCCTCTGACAGTGCGGCACTCCCTCAGCACTGACCCTCTGACAGTGCGGCGCTCCCTCAGCACTGACCCTCTGACAGTGCGGCACTCCCTCAGTACTGACCCTCTGACAGTGCGGCGCTCCCTCAGCACTGACCCTCTGACAGTGCGGCACTCCCTCAGCACTGACCCTCTGACAGTGCGGCACTCCCTCAGCACTGACCCTCTGACAGTGCGGCACTCCCTCAGCACTGACCCTCTGACAGTGCGGCACTCCCTCAGTACTGACCCTCTGACAGTGCGGCACTCCCTCAGCACTGACCCTCTGACAGTGCGGCACTCCCTCAGCACTGACCCTCTGACAGTGCGGCACTCCCTCAGCACTGACCCTCTGACAGTGCGGCACTCCCTCAGCACTGACCCTCTGACAGTGCGGCACTCCCTCAGCACTGACCCTCTGACAGTGCGGCACTCCCTCAGCACTGACCCTCTGACAGTGCGGCACTCCCTCAGCACTGACCCTCTGACAGTGCGGCACTCCCTCAGCACTGACCCTCTGACAGTGCGGCACTCCCTCAGCACTGACCCTCTGACAGTGCGGCACTCCCTCAGCACTGACCCTCTGACAGTGCGGCACTCCCTCAGCACTGACCCTCTGACAGTGCGGCACTCCCTCAGCACTGACCCTCTGACAGTGCGGCACTCCCTCAGCAATCCCACAGGAGTGTTTCTTTTCTCTTCTGTGTTTATTTATTAGTCACAAGTAAGGCTTACATTAACACTGCAATGAAGTTACTGTGAAAATCCCCCAGTCGCCACACTCCGGCGCCTGTTCGGAACACTGAGGGAGAATTTAGCACGGCCAATCCACCCAACCTGCACATCTTTAGACACTAAGGGACAATTTAGCACGGCCAATCCACCCAACCTGCACATCTTTAGACACTAAGGGACAATTTAACACGGCCAATCCACCTAACCCACACAGCTTTAGACACTAAGGGGCAATTTAGCACGGCCAATCCACCTAACCCACACAGCTTTAGACACTAAGGGGCAATTTAGCATGGCCAATCCACCTAAACTGAACATCATTGGACATTAAGGGGCAATTTAGCATGGCCAATCCACCTAACCAACACATCTTGGGACACTAAGGGGCAATTTAGCATGGCCAATCCACCTAACCCGCACATCTTTGGACACTAAGGGGCAATTTAGCATGGCCAATCTACATAACCTGCATATCTTTGGACACTAAAGGGCAATTTAGCATGGCCAATCCACCCAACCTGCACATCTTTGGACACTAAGGGGCAATTTAGCATGGCCAATCCACCCAACCTGCACATCTTTGGATACTAAGGGGCAATTTAGCACGGCCAATCCACCTAACCCGCACATCTTTGGACACTAAGGGGCAATTTAGCATGGCCAATCTACATAACCCGCACATCTTTGGACACTAAGGGACAATTTAGCATGGCCAATCCACCCAACCTGCACATCTTTGGACACTAAGGGGCAATTTAGCATGGCCAATCCACGTAACCAGCACGTCTTTCGGACTGTGGGAGGAAACTGGAGCACTCGGAGGCAATCCATGCGGACACGGGGAGAACGTGCAAACTCCGCACAGTCAGTGACCCGAGGACGGAATTGAACCCGGGTCCCTGGCACTGTGAGGCAGCAGTGCCA